>NC_137205.1:19801256-19876256 GCF_960531495.2 Zeus faber
CACGCATCAAATGTCACGCACGGCTTTCTGGGCACGCACGCCTTAAAAACCCACACACACCGACGGCGGCGAGTGCGTGCGCGGCAGGCCGGTTTACCTGGTTTGAAAAGCCGTGTGCGGCGTTCAGAACCGCGCTGCCGGACAGCACCCCAGCTCCCCCGGACTCGGAACTGCGCCGCCCGGTGCCGCGGCAACGCTCGGCCACCGGAGGGCGCAGCGGAGCCGACCACGCGAATGCCTTCACACCGGAGCCGAATGCGTCAAGCGATCGGCGGCGCGGCAGCCTGAGCGTCTCACCGTCCGCCACAGCAACCCGCCCGCGGCCTAGAGCAACAGGACCGGCCTCAGGGGAGCACCAGGGCACCAGGGGCCGCAGGGACGAGGTGAGAACAGCGGCCCGCCCGAGCATGCGGGGAGGCTGCGTGCGAAATGCTGTTCTGTTCTGCACAAAGAGGGCCGGGCGGTGCTGATGCTGGTGGCGTGTGTGTGTGTGTGTGTGTGTGTGTGTGTGTGTGTGTGTGTGTGTGTGTGTGTGTGTGTGTGTGTGTGTGTGTGTGTGTGTGTGTGTGTGTGTGTGTGTGTGTGTGTGTGCGTGCGTGTGTGTGTGTGTGGAGGGGGGGTGCTGCTAGAAGAGGCAGCATAATCTTGACATTTTCTGGAGGAAACGCCTCGAATGACAATGTAAAAATACATGTTGGTGTGTATGTGTATGTATATGTGTGTGTGTGTGTGTGTGTGTGTGTGTGTGTGTGTGCGTGTGCGTGCGTGTGCGTGTGCGTGTGTGTGGCTGCATGTCATACGGATGCAGATCTTTGTATCGAGAATGCCCGAAAATGTGTCGCTCTCATGATGCACGGAGGGTATGTTTACCTCATTTGCAATATCCAGGCCGTTGTGATGGGATTTGTTGGTGACAATTTGTGCGTATGGGTTGGATAAGCTTTGCAGGAACACGTTGCTGTTGTTGATTTTTCATGCATGTGATGGTGTCACTAATTCATTGCAACATGTCGCTAATTACAGCCAATGTCGCTCAATACCTGGACGGCTGAATCCTTTTATTCCAGTTTAAACGTTGGTGAAAGTGTATAATATTTTCTAATTTGTATGAAATGCATTTTGCTTGTGGGCTTTGTTGTTATTTTTAGCAATTGATTACCTCTATTAATGTAAAGCGAAATAGTTGTTTGTGCTTTACAAATAAAGGCTATTATTATTATTATTATTATTATTATTATTATTATTATTATAATTATTATTATTATTATTATTATTATAATTATTGTTGTTGTTGTTATTAATGTTGTATTTTTTTTTTATTGTCACCATCATCATTATTATTGTAATTATTATTATATTATTTAATCATTAAATATTATAATATGTTGTTTTATTTCTTCTAAAAGGCCAGTGCTACAAACCTTCAATCTTTACTGAAAGCAACCGGAATGTCGGTAAAAAACAAAGTTTTACTAATAAACAGGGACACTATAATACTTATATTATATTTTGCTCAATGACAATATAAAATATTTCCGCCTTATTTTTCACCTTTTTTCTCGCCTTACATTCCTCAGGTCACTATGGGGAGGTCACTTCCTGCCGCGATGCTATCTGTCACCATGCTCCATCTAGTTTCAGGTAACAAATAGCAAACATGTGTGCAAGTGTGCATGTGTGCTCAGGAGAGTGTTTGTATGTTTGTTGTTTGTTTGTTTGTTTGTTTGTTTGTTTGTTTGTTTGTTTGTTTATGAACAGCAGAAAATATATGTTTATGTGTTTGCATGACAGCAGATGCAGGCCATCTTTACAACCTGTACATTGGTCATACTACCTTTATCCCAGGAACTAACAAACAATGGAGGACAATATATACATGTGTCTTTCAGAGGAATACACTATAATACTCCATACAACATATCAGACACAACCAACAACCACCTTATTGTTCATATTTCTTAGTTACACACGAGACTACACACGATTTGGGAATGAGCTGCCACGATTATTGATATTGAAGTTCATGCTCTAATGTGACATTCATGGAAGGGAGACTTGGAATTGACACTGAGACGTCATGTCTTTCCGAATGTATTTCCTGCGCCGGTGAACTTGTTCGAGAAGGAGCAAGATATTGTTAACTGCTCTCGGCTATTTTGCAATTTCTTTTGAGCCGACATCATACTGTACGTATCATCCGCATCTCATGCGCGGCCTCAGTGCTCCACTCACCTTTTCCCACGGATAAACAAACCTATCTTTTACTACTTTTAGGAATGAGCTTTGTGACACCCGAACCCGACACGCCCCCCACCCTGCCCCCAGACTCCTACCCTCTGGGGGACATGATCCATGCCGCCCTACAAAGTAAGGAATACTTAGGACGGGCCTCAGTGGGCTCAGGTAGAGTAACCACGCTCCTTCACCTCCACTGTGGCTAAAAATGCAAATAAGTTGATGAGAGACTAGTTAAATAGTCAAATATTATTCATATTCTATTAATAATGTTAAATGTATTAATTTAATGAATTGACTAATTAATAATCTATCTATCTATCGATCTATCTATCTATCTATCTATCTATCTATCTATCTATCTATCTATCTATCTATCTATCTATCTATCTATCTATCTGTCTGTCTGTCTGTCTATCATCCATCCATCCATCCATCCATCCATCCATCCATCTATCTATCTATCTATCTATCTATCTATCTATCTATCTATCTGTCCATCTATCTATCTATCTGTCCATCTATCGATCTATCTATCTATCTATCTATCTATCTATCTAGCTATCTATCTATCTATCTATCTATCTATCTATCGATCTATATCTATCTATCTATCTATCTATCTATCTATCTATCTATCTATCTATCTATCTATCTATCTATCTATCTATATCTATCTATCTATCTATCTATCTATCTATCTATCTATCTATCTATCTATCTGTCTATCTATCTATCTATCTATCTATCTATCTATCTATCTATCTATCTATCTATCTATCATCCATCCATCCATCTATCTATCTATCGATCTATATCGATCTATCTATCTATCTATCTATCTATCTCTATCTATTCTATCTATCTATCTATATCTATCTATCTATCTATCTATCTATCTATCTATCTATCTATCTATCTATCTATCTATCTATCTATCTGTCTGTCTATCTATCTATCTATCTATCTACATCTGTCTGTCTGTCTATCTATCTATCTATCTATCTATCTATCTATCTATCTATCTATCTATCTGTCTGTCTATCTATCTATCTTTCTATCTATCTGTCTGTCTATCTATCTATCTACATCTGTCTGTCTGTCTATCTATCTATCTATCTATCTATCTATCTACATCTGTCTGTCTGTCTATGTAACTGTTACAATGTAGTTTTTTCTATTTCTATACTATACTTTCTATACTATGTTTTGATACATTTTAGCTGTTTATATATTGTATTGTATGTATAGTCAACAATTGAAACGATAGACTTTTGCACTTCCTAGTACAACGTTGCGTATATAAGCTAAGATAAGATAAGATAAGATAAGATAAGACAACATAAGATAAGATAAGATAAGACAAGATAAGATAAGATACAACCATATTAATCCCTGTGGGGAAACTCTGGTGTCACAGCAGCGAGTCGAGTTTGCTCAACGTTGTGTCCATGGCCGTATCAGGAACGACCACGAACCCGACGCAGGCCGTCCCCGGCGCCGGACAGAGAGCGTCCACGGCGACCGTCCTCTCGCCCGGCGTCCTCACCACGGCGCTGAGCTCGTCCCCCGCCGCTGCCGCCCGGACGCGCTCCAGGAGCACGATGGCGTCGCTGCCCGCGGAGGAGGAGACGACCACCACGCTCATCACTACGACGACCATCACCACCATGCACATGCCAGGTACGCGCACGACGCCGGTGCTTGTTTTATCCCCCTGGGGGTGGTTCTCAAACTGATCTGCAACATGATCAACTTAACCCTTCACAATAACAACAACATAGCGTGGTGATTTGTTTTGCTTTCTTTTCTTTAGCTGAAACTTGTGTTTGCTTCAAATGTCATTTTTGCTTTTGCCTTTTTTAGTGATTAATGAAACCCCTTAAGCCCTGCAAGATGCAAGAAAACATACTGATAGATAGATAGATAGATAGATAGATAGATAGATAGATAGATAGATAGATAGATAGATAGATAGATAGATAGATAGATAGATAGATAGATAGATAGATAGATAGATAGATAGATAGATAGATAGATAGATAGATTGATAGATTGATTGATTGATTATAAGTCATGTGTCAAGTGTGATATTCCAAGCCCAGGAATTTTTGATGGATTTTGGTGGATCCAGCAACAAAAGCAAGAAGGAAATGTTTACAGACAAGGTAAGGTTAAATATTCATTTTAATAAAAGTGTCTCATAATCCTCTTCCAATCTAGTCACTTAATGCTGTAGTATTTATTTATGGGTTTTTTTTACCTACTGTAGTGAGTTATTGAACTAGTGGGAACTGCTTGAGGTCATATTCTCCTCAATTGAGTCGAGTTTATTTTTTTGGCTTAAGGAACAGTATGTTATTGCTGTTCATATAACCATGTTTAGCTCTGCTACGCTGAGAATATTTAAAAATAACTTAAGAAGGATGAGATAAAAATGTCATTACCAAAAACAGTAAAAAAATAAACAAATAAAAAATATAAAAATATATATATAAATAAATACATAAGGGTCTGAGTAATGGTTTTGAAAGCGTCACACACTGACCTTGAAATAAACTATAGTTGACAGGACGGCCCGTATCCCACGCTCCTGCTGCTGTTTCTCAGGTGAAGGTCTGGGGACGACGGCGCCGGCGAAGAAGAGGACGCGCCGCCTCTTCACCCCAAATGACGGCAGGGAGGACATGTCGCTTCGCCTGCCCACGTTGGCGGAAGACGATACAAGCGGCCCTATACGGACGCCGACGGCCATAATACCTATAACAATATGACGTCTTCTTTGTCAGATCCGTCACAGTGTTTAAAAATGAAGCATATGAACCCAGCCAGCGAAATGTTTTTCACTCACCGTTTTTGCAATTAAACTGTGCAGAAAATAATACTTGCGCCGCCTCTTCTGTGTGTGTGGTCATGGCGTTTGGAGCATCGAACAAGACAACTGCCCGGATTATAAATGATCCAATCGACTTTTTGACAATTGAATGAACGCAAATTTTAGCGCAGTCGCCGCCCACATCCCAACATCCCGACATCCAGTGAACATCAGCAATCATCGAATTTATGTGTCGGGCGCGAGCAGTCAGTGTCAGCACGACCAGATGACTATATATAGATTCGCTGAAGTGCCTGGCGGGGGGGCGCGGGGCGTTGTGTCGGAATCAGTGCCTTGAACGCCCGCCGGTGCTCTGGGTGTGTCTGGGTGAGGTGTCGAGTGAGGGGAGGAGCCGGGGGAGAAACATGCAGTTCTGTCACTTTGCAGCACCGGAGACATGTCATGGCACGCCATCCAAACGGTACATGCAAAATGGTTATTTATCACACATGTTTACTCGCTGCCTTATGCTCATAGTGAGCCGGGCAGAACCTCGCGCCGCCGTGGCCCCGAATTGAAATGAACAACCGAACGAGCATCCTGCCAAATAACGGGAAATGACGTAGCGTGGGGAGTACGTATGGAAAAAGGCAGTTGATTTGTTCTTGCTATTTCCAACGAAGCCAAACAGACTGTATGGAGATCAGGGTTCTACACCATGAGAGGGTGGAGGAAGCAGAGCGCCGGCAAAAGCTCCAAGCAAATGTTCCTTGTTTTTGTTTTTTCTTTTTTTTTCTGGAATGGCCGTGCACTCCAATACCGATGCACGACGATAGTTTTCTTTGGCCAAAAATCCTGACAAAGTCAAAAAGAAATTTTATTTTTTCCACTTTTTCTCAGCTGATATTACAAAGCAAGTACAATACAATGCAACATGGAATTGAGCTGGAGAAATCTTTTGATGAGCCCTGAAAATGTTCTGATTTATAATTAAATATATTAATAATGATACATTTATGATAACAGCTGATATGGCTGAAGCTGTTTCTGCTCCTCTTGTTTGGTCCCGTGCAAAGCACCAGAAATTGTCTAATCATTCATTTGTTTTATCGGAAGGCCCTCAGTACAGCGTCGCATTTTACTTGTATTCCCTCATTGGTTTAAAATTACCTTGACATTTGGATGAGAACATAATTATGTCATCTAACGATTTTGCTAAATAATTACACTCGGGGGGATTATGTAATAATTGTGACAGCCCGGGGGCGTCGAACCTCCTCACTGTCCCAGTCGTGACTCTGGGCGACGTGGAATGTGTGTAACTGTGTCAGGGAAAAAATATAAGTCAAGGCTTTGCCTGAAATAGAGCGTACACACTCCGCAAACCCTCCCTGCAGTTCAACACACGCACGCACACACACACACACACACACACACACACACACAAAGGTTTTCATTCATCATCTCCTCTTCCACTCCTACAGTGCAGTGCAACGCAACCTTGTCAGGGATGGAGGATATCGTGGAGTCACCGGATCCCGCATCGTCATCGTCCCTCTCTCCCCTGGAATGCACCTACAGCATCACTGTGTATTCTGGCTACGGAGTTGAGATTCAGGTACCGACTTAGCAGTTAAGTCCGCAGCCTGTACGTTTGTCGCTTGATGCGAACGCGTTGGTGTTTGTTACGGCGCCTTAATGCGCGGCCCTGCGGAATAACCGATTCTGACTTCTATCTGTTAACGAGGGCCGTTGCCACGGGCAACCACTTCTCCACCTGGTTTCACATCCCTCGTATCACTCCGCCTACGTGCTCTTGCCCGACGCTAGGATTTTTTCGTAGCGGAAGCGCTTTAACTAGGCATACCAGTTAAATCATGTAGAATAAATATTCTCTCTCAATGAATTCTTTTATTTCGTTGATCGCCGTGTTAGAAGGGGGATTCGCGTCAGGGTCCCGATCACCCTGTCAGGCGCTAATTTGCCGATAATGACCGGCTGGCTGCACATTATCCCTTACTTGAGAAGTGACATATACTGTATATAGTGAAATATAATTATAATTCTAAAAATATACAATTGCCTTACGTAGGTTTCTGGTTAACAACAGAAGCAATCACAACGATGTGATAATACATTATCTTGTCTATTTAATCAGGGAAAGGGTTTCCCAGCCGGGACCTTTACCGTCTTGCTGTTTCTCCTCTTCTTCCAGGTGAGAAAGGTGAATCTTTCCAAGGAGGAGTCCCTGACCATCCTCGGCTACGGCGGTTCGGGGCCGGAGCTGTTGGCCAACGAGACCCTGATGAGGGAGGGTCAGGTGATCCGCAGCTCCACCAATCAGGTGCACATTCACTACCGCAGCCTGCGCCAGAGCAACCACGGCGTCTTCAGCCTCCACTATCAAGGTGACATTTTTTTACATTTATTCGCCGTGGTGCACTTGGCTAGGGGCATCGGTGTAAAGCCCTGCCTTCTCCCCCTTCCCTCTCCTCCCTCCAAAACCGGCAGCTTTCCTGCTGTCCTGCCCGTTCCCGCCGTCCCCCGAGGAGGGCGGAGTCACGGTGACGGACATCCACCCGGGAGGCCAGGCCCACTTCCACTGTGACCCGGGTTTCCAGGTCAGAGGTCACGAGACGGCGACCTGCGTCAACACAACGCAGCCCCACTGGAGCACACCTGAACCGCAGTGTGTGGGTCAGTGATCTGTCTGTCTGTCTGTCTGTCTGTCTGTCTGTCTGTCTGTATATCTGTATATCTGTATATCTGTATATCTATCTATCTATCTATCTATCTATCTATCTATCTATCTATCTGTCTGTCTGTCTGTCTGTCTGTCTGTCTGTCTGTCTGCCTGTCTGTCTGTCTGTCTGTCTGTCTGTCTGTCTGTCCCTCTATCTATCATCTGATATTAGGTTATATGAATACAATATCAATATTGTTATATGAGACTAGATATCATCTGGCAGTTTATGTGCCAGTGATATTGTGTTAAATGTTGTCGTCAACGCTGCAATTTCTCCAATATTTCTTGGGTCTAAATATCTTTACGAAAGCATCAATATTCATCCACAGAACAAAGTGAAATTAACGATTTTGACGTAAATATTCTGATCTGTCAAAAGCTTTCAGTGCCACGACAAATGATGCATAAAGCATCGTGATTTGAAGAGACTGACAGATTTATTTTTGAAATAATTGCCATCTGAAGATAAGGTTCACTGGCGGCCGTCATTGTGTTCTGGTTTTATGGTTTGGCATCGCGGCGAAACAGTAAATGGGATGTAATCCTCACTCCTCAGCGGTGTCTTGTGGGGGCTGGATACGCAACGCGACGGTGGGTCGGATCCTGTCGCCGCCCCCTCCATCTGTCGGCAACCACAGCAACGGCAACAACCTGAGCTGCCATTGGCTGATCGAGGCCAAGGAGGGACACAAGCTCCACCTCCACTTCGAGAGGGTGGCGCTGGACGAGGACGAGGACAAGTGAGACTACACAGCCTCCCTTCCGCGATTCATGTTTTTTTTTTTTTTTATGCGTGTTATATTTATTTTTAAATCATTTCTATCCCTGAGATAAGATTTGCTAGCGGCCGCTTGCTGTCATTGTGTTATGGCACAGAGGGTTTTCACGGGGCTGTGATTACAGAACAGCAGCACCAAAGGAAAGCACTGGGGCATTATTTGTGTTGAATGGGAAATGGCAACATGGCGTATCTGGATGCTCATTGAAATCTTTCTTTTTTTTTTACTTTTGAAAATTACGACATTTAAGTTGATGAGTAATCATCACACAAATAATTGTGATTGACAATTTTCATTTTGTTTTTTCTTTTCATGCCACTTTCATAATATGCGCTTATTTTAATAATAATGTATTGTGTATTATGTATGTATTACTCATAGTACATGCCTTAATATTGCAAAAGAGACAATGAACAATGACAATGAACACTGGAACATAAACATTTGGGTGGACAGTTGATTTGCAGCAACCTGATGGAATTGCACCAAATTCACATTTATTTGCAAAATTTCTAACATCAGCTTAAAACTCCCTTGACATTTGGAAGGAAGTATATGATTGACAATTGTACAAACTGATCAATCAGCTCAAATGACAACAAAGGGTCATAACAATATGTCTATACAATTAACCTTCTCATTAATTTGGTCTATTTAAATGTCACTGTCTGATGATTCTTCTGATTAACATTACATTTTGACTCCTTCTACTTGTAATTAGGTACAATATGCATCCAGTAATAGTACTTGTACTTGAGCCTTTTTTTTTTACCACTGTACACTACTACATTATATGATTTATTCCAACCGCTGTTTTTACACACCACCAAGCTGTTGAAGTGTCTCTCTGAGGCAACGGGGCTCTTGGGAAGTGCCATCTCATTCGTAGTGGCTTTCATTATCGGTTCACTAAACGTGCAGTTACACAGTTGGAACAAAAACGAAAAGGTTTTGACTTTTTGATTTTAGATTTTGAAGTCCGGGCGCTGTAGCTTTACCCTCTTTGTCCTTTGCCACGCGTCCGCTTCCCGTCCCTCTCAGGCTGATCGTGCGCAGTGGGAACAGCTCCCTGGCTCCCCTGCTCTTCGATTCGGACCTGGACGACGTTCCCGAGCGGGGCTTGGTGAGCGAAGGCTCCATGTTGTACCTGGAGCTGACGGCCGACTCCTCGTCCATCCCTCTGCTGCTGGCGCTGCGCTACGAGGGTGAGCACATCCACCCGTCCATCCAACTGCCCTCCGCTATATCTATACTGTACAGTATATATAAACTGTATATACTCTATATCTATCCAGGACAGTACAGTATTATACTGTATAGTACTGTATATATATATACTGTATATATATATTTATAATATATTATATATATCAAGTTATAACCATGTTGATATGACAAAATGTACACACAGTATACATAAAGATTTTCTACATATCTATACATACAGTATGTGCACAGTATATGTATTATATGCATATTTTAAATACGTTTATGTAAACTTGCACGATTGAACTTTTGCCAGAATGTAAATTGTAGATACAGAGGTTTCTCTGTATCTATATGTCTGTCTGTCTATCTGACTCTCTGTCTATCTATGTTAATATTTAATTTGCTTTGTCTCTCTCTCTCTCTCTCTCTCTCTCTCTCTCTCTCCCTCTCTCTCTCTTTCTCTCTTGATATATATATATATATATATATATATATATATATATTCGTATATGTGTGTATATTACTTCCTCCCTCTCCAGCCTTTGATGGGGAACACTGCTGGGAGCCCTACATGCCGCACGGTAACTTCAGCAGCAGCGACATCACGTACCAGCTGGGCACGACCGTCACCTTCGCCTGCTCCCCGGGGTTCGTGATGGAGCAGGGCTCGGGAACCATCGAGTGCGTGGAGCCCAGCGACCCCCACTGGAACGAGAGCGAACCTGTGTGCCGTGGTGAGGCTTCAGAGGGTTCGGAACTGAACTTATCTGTACTGTGTGTCTTGTCTGGTTTCCCAAACTCAGGAACATCTCCTTCATGCTCTGGACATATGTATGTTTATGTTCTTTCAAAGTCATTTTTTCTTCATCCATTCCAATTTGGACTATATTTAATGAAATAAATTGATTGATTGATTGATTGATTGATTGATTGATTGAGTCAATTTCAGGAAATAGAGCTCTCCTGCAAAGCCCAAAAGCCATATATAATACAAACCGTTGAGGATAACCCAATAAAGCCGAAAAATATTCTTTCCGCTCTGGTCACCACAATGTACTTCAACTCTAACTGTGCACTCTCACAAACGCAGTGGTTTTATATTGTTGTCGGGGGAAGGAGTGAAATTGTGGGAAGGTTTCGTGGGCTTGGATGGAATGACCGAGCCCACCCACTGGGAATGATACTGACCTGTTGCCGAGCCTTAAAATGTGCCCACGCGTCTCAGCTTGTACGGGGCATTTTGACCAAAACATTCAATTCATTTCTCTTTATTTTGGATTTTTTTCATCAAAATCACTTGGTCCACCTCCGTTCGACAAGCGCCCTATCGAAGGCTCCACCAACATCTCCCATCATTTTCTTTCACATTGTTTTCTGGTCACTCGATGTTTTTCCGTCTCATCGCTTCATGCCACTATTTTCTCTCTCTCTTCCCGCCATGTGTATTTTCACCTCCCGTTTGTTTCACCTTTATCCAGTCCCTCGATTGTCCTCTTTTCCCTTAATCTCTCTCTTCCTACCCGCCAAGCGCTTTGCGGAGGGGAGCTGACGGAGCCCTCCGGCACCGTGCTCTCTCCTGATTGGCCGCAGAGCTTCTCCAAGGGCCAGGACTGTGTGTGGCAGATCCATGGCAACGAGGAGAAACGCATCGAACTGGATGTTCAGATGTGAGCATTGATGAATTTTCTTTACAGCTAGATTCATATTGAAAAGTGGTAGTTATGTAATTAATTCCAGTGTATTTGCATGTAATATGTATATAAATGAGATGTTCACATAATATATCTAAATATATATACATTGCACATTCTGTATACATATATTTTGTAATCTAGATGGGATATGAATAGAAATGACATATATACTTTTATTTTAAATTCAATCATTTAAATATAATCGTTTTGTCATCACCAAAGAGTAAAACTGTAATTTATTCTCTGTATAAACTCCTCCATGTCAACCTCCACCCTTCTCTTTCTCTCTAATTGTATTGAGCGTAAGGATTCTGATATACTGCATGCAACTTGAATAACACAGAAGGTTTTTGTCCCAAAAGTCCATTGTCTTCAAATATAGAAACTACACTCACATAGTGTCTGCTCAGTTCTTCTGTTCTCCGGCACAGTGCTGGAGAAGCAGAAAAGCTCCACCCACTGCTTGGCTGCCTGCAGCCACGGCAAAAAATCTCTTTGAAGGATCTCTCTGAAATGAAAATCGAATTTCTTGTTCCCCTTGTTGTCTCTCCCTTTTCCCGCAGTTTGAACATCCGCCACAATGACGTGCTGACCATCTTCGACGGACACGACTTCATGTCCCACGTAATCGGGCAGTACCTGGGCTCCAGGGAGCGCTTCCAGGTGGTCTCCGGCGGGTCTGAGGTCACCATTCAGTTCCAAAGCGATCCGGACGACTCCAGCTTCATCCTGAGCCAGGGATTCCTCATCCACTACCGCGGTCGGTTTACAGTCTGACCACATGACATGCGCCTTTGACTTGACATTTAGAGTAAATTGAAATGGACCAGCAATTAAGACACCAATGATAAGATTTGGAGATTCACACCCAATAACTGTTTTGTACCATAGGGGTTGTACTGCCAGAAGAGGGAATATAAAGGAATATTATAGTAATAAATGATAATAATAATAACAATAATAATAATAATGATGATGATGATGATGATGATGAAGATGATGATGATGATGATAATAATAATAATAATGTGTATTATGTGCACAAATGCGTAGCATAACTCCTGACTCCATAAATCCCGGCTCTTGGGTGCAGAGGTGGAGCCGAACGACACGTGCCCCAGTCTCCCTCAGATCGAGTTCGGTTGGATCAGCTCGTCCCATTCCTCCCCCGTCAGAGGAAGCGTCCTGACCTACCAGTGCCAGCCAGGATACAACATCAGGGGCTCCGACATCATCACTTGCCAGTGGGACCTTCTATGGAGCAACAGTCCGCCCATCTGTGTTAAAGGTGCGGCTCGGCCGGGTGTTCATATTGTTATATATTGCAGTGTTTGGCTTTGAGTTGTGATTGAATGGTGACTTCCTATTTTCTGTGAATTCAAATTGCATTTGACGTAATTTTAAGCCGATACCAAAAGTACACCAAGGCCCGTCTCTTAATTTTCACATCCAGAACATTTGTCTTTCTGTGGCACGATAACAACATCGGTTATCAAGCACATGAACGACCGTTTGGTGTATTAAAAGAGGCTTTTAAAGTCCAGGCAAATACTGAGATGAGATCGTTTTCGGTGCCTCATCGTCCTCCACAGTCCAGCAGTGTCCCGATCCAGGGGAGGTGGTGAACGGGGCACGTTCCGTGCGACCCGAAGCCGGTTTCGCAGTTGGAACCGTTGTGCGCTTCTCCTGTAACCAGGGTTACCAACTGGAGGGTCCCAGCCAAATCTCCTGCCACGGACGGGACACCGGCACCCCTAAATGGAGCGACCGCAGCCCGAAGTGTGTCTGTGAGTACCTGCCTGGAACCTTCACTAGCGTGTCACCTCATGCAAATATGAAGTGCACCTGGCAATCCTGAAAAATCGGTAGAAAGGTATTAATAAAATTATTTTGTCCTTATTGATATCAACCTATATTTATATTTTATTTAGTGTAACTATACAAGCAGCCATACTGCCACATAGCCCCAGCTATTGTATTTTAACTTAACCTAATTTTTTGTACATTCTGAATATTGTATAATGTATATTTGGCCACTTTTTTTTTTTTTTTTTTTCTGGCGATTTTTGCTTTGGAATTTGGCTCTTTTTGTACATTTCGCCATCCCTGTCATATTTTTTCAGACTTTTACATTTTTTACGCCAGTTATCCGTTTGGCAACAGACCGGTCTTTTCAACCCCGACAAATGTTCCCCGTGCGCGTGAAAATGTACCTGGTGAAAGTAAACACATTCTGAATCCGTTCCTTTTAAAAAACAGTGAAGTACGACCCGTGCCCCAACCCCGGCGTTCCCGACAACGGTTACCAAACCCTGTACAAGCACAGCTACCAGGCGGGAGAGACGCTGCGCTTCTTCTGCTACGAGGGCTACGAGCTCATCGGCGAGGTCATCATCAACTGCGTTCCCGGACACCCGTCGCAGTGGAACAGCCTGCCGCCCTCCTGCAAAGGTGCATTGATCACGCTCATCCCGACGCCCTGATGACTCTGCCACTGCCCCTCCCTAACCCTCCTGCTACTACCCCCGCTCCCCCTCAAGGGAAAACGCCGGTCTTTTTTTAACCCATAGATTTAACGCCCAAAAACCAGACGAGCAAGAGAGTTGAGCCCGGGGGGAAGGTTTGCAGACTGCGCAGAGTTCATGACCAAATTCCCAGATCGAGAGACACGAACACTTTTAATACTAGGATAAACAACAGGATCCGTTGGGAATGTAAATGCAGTCTTACTACAGAGGGTTTGCAGAGAGTTCTGTAGGAGAGCTACAAGTCAGTGTTGTAACATTACTACTGACATCCATAAATCAAAGATAGATTTGTCACCCGAGACTCCCAATGATCGAAGAATAAGGTTTTGTTTGAATAGTCAGAGGTTCTGCCATCTGAATGCGTTTTGAATTGCGTAGTTCTAGCTTTTTTTTTCTTTACCACCATATGCCCCACTTCACTATAGTAAAATACAAAAAAAAATGCCGTGCACCCCAAGTAAGTAAATGTGGAATAACGGATACATTTTGTGATGTGAATGTTAATGAACGCAAATTGAAGGCAATGGCAAATGCGGAGGCCGCAGCTGATTAAATGAGGTTCTCTGAAGTTCCATCCGGTACAAGGTTATTATTTTGTTTTTTTTCTGAACTATCTTCTGTTGTGTGGTATGATTTAGTGGCGTATGAGGAGCTGCTGGATGATCACAAACTGGAAGGTAATATTTTCCTCTTTTTTCCCCCCTGTAATTACTGCGTAACCAAAAAACAACGTAGAGCAACAATTTTTTAGAAAGTACAGGACGTTCGCTTCCAATTCAGCTCCAGTTACTCTTCATTCCGACTGTTAATCACTAGTTATATGTGAAAAATGCATTTGCTTGAGTAAATATATAAAGATTAATTGAAATCTTTTTTTTTTCACAATTTCTTTGCAATAATTTTTTTTTTTTTTATCTATTTTTCAGTTTCCCAGTCGTTCGAGCCTTCTCACCAGATATTGAGCGAGAACATCGCTTTGGCAATAATTTTGCCGATTATTCTGGTCATCCTCTTGATTGGAGGAATATACATGTATTACACAAAGTAAGTGGAGAGTGATATTTAAAACCTGAAGATTGTTGACCGGTTCAAGCCGCATGTGCGACGTTCATAAAGCACAAATTCTGTATTTATGCCAAGAGTGACTGTCGGGAAAGCTTTGACATAGAAACGCAACGGTGCAAGTCGACAAATTGGGTGTTTGGAGAAATATTTTGTTGTTTTGATTCACGTTTTACTTTAACTTCTATGTGTGCCGGATGTACGCGCTTTTTTATAACACCCCGAAGCAGAATTCGTTTTTTTTATTTATGTGTATCGAGAACATTGAAACCAAGGGTCTCACTCGGCCTTCTCTTCTCATTTACAGCATCTGCAGACTGGATTGGAAGCCTCTTTTCTGGAAGTCCCTATCCCATACACACTCATACAGTCCAATAACAGTCGAGTCAGATTTCAACAACCCTCTTTATGAGGCCGGGGTGAGTGCACAATTCAACAGTCCTAAATGCATGTATTGTTAGATTCACACATTCACACTGCAAACAGTGTGTTTTGAAAGGCTTTGTGATCATGTCCTGAAGATAATAGGCCATGTTTAGTGACTACTCCACCGTTTATAGTTAATTAGGAATTAGGTGTACAATTCCAACTTAATATAGTATATTTTATGAATGTTGGAATTTGCCCAGTTATGGCCTCTTGTTCTTGCTTTGTCCGCAGGATACACGGGAATATGAAGTATCCATTTAAAGAAGAAAAAAAAACTCTTTTTGCGGATTCCAAACCACATAAAGTTAAAATCCTTTGGATGAAAACCTCCAGATTCTAGGATGGCCTCGCTCCCCTCTCAATGTTTTTTTTTTTTTCTTTTTTATCCTCTGTTTTAACATCACCGCCGCCATGTTAAGATATAGACTCGCAGATGTGATCTCTCAATCTCGGGCTCCTCGCCGCAGTCCAGCTTTCTGTGTGATTGGGATTGGTGCCTTAAAAAGGGTAAGAGGTGGAAAAAAATGGAAAATATAATTACGGTGAAAACATTAGGACAGAGGTGAAAACATTAGGATAGAAAGGCAAGAGGCGTTGAAGAAAAGGGTTCAAACATTGTGAAACTGAACCATTAAAAATCTTGCCAATTGTTCATTTGCAAAAAAACAAAAGGGAAAAGAAATGAAGGTAAACAGGCCTGAAAATACATGCTAAGTATTTTTTTCAATTTAATTGTGGTTCATGTTAAAAACGATGATGTACTAAAGGGGAAGAATACTTTATTTTCATTGAAAGTCCTCAAATCTTTTCTTTGCCTCTGTATCTTTCCTTGTTTCACGCAAACACATACAATTACACACATTGAATGTAAATATTGACTTAATATCGAGGCTCATATATATATAAATATATAAATATATATACACTTATACTTGGTGGGGAGGGGGGGTTGTTTTCATTATATATCTGTAATGAAAATCCAGTGCCAAAATATAATGTTAAATGATTTAATGTCCATGAGTGTTTCATCACTTGTTGCCATAGTGTTTACTACATCAAGACTATAAAGCCAGCATTTGATTTTCTTTGCTGTTTCTCAAGTGTTTTTTCACCTACTGCCACGTTTCATTTAAAAAAAAAGGTAAAAAACATGAATGTCATTATGCTTACAGCATGCACTGATTGTACATTTTATTGCTTCTGCTGAATCTTTCCATGATCATTATAGTTAATGGCCGTCATCATTGTTATCAGATTTGATGTTGTATGCACTATGTTGATGGAAAAATTACCAACTTGGCTGCTTGCTCTAATGCGTTATGTATTTATTTACAACTGATTGTTTGAACAGTGGATTTAGCGTCATTCACTGTGCCATATGAAGAATTCTTGGGACTGTTGCTTTGTAGACATAATTCTTCTCTTATCATTAGTGGTATTTATTTGCTTTATAGATAATAAAAAAAAACAACAACAACACTTTTTAAGGCATATTATTTGCTCAACTTGAAATAAAGTCTTTGTTGAATGGTGTTATCACTGTGTTTTTCCTAAACAGTTGCATCCCAAGTCCATCATGTGCATTAGCAACATTGAGTTAAATTTTCATTTCCGGAATTTTACCCCCAATTGATGAATAAAACGTTATCTTATCCTATGTTAGACTCTGATTATGCTATTACGTCAGGGGGAAAAGATGGCAAAACCATAATTTAGCATGATTTTCTTTGTTATAATCAGAAGAATAACAAGTGTGTGTGTGTGTGTGTGTGTGTGTGTGTGTGTGTGTGTGTGTGTGTGTGTGTGTGTGTGTGTGTGTGTGTGTGTGTCTCTGTCTGTGTATATACATACATATAAATATATAAATGCATATAAATAAATATATATATATATATATTTGTTTATTTCTTTTTTTGTTTGTTTGTTTGTTTATTTATTTATTCATTTAATTTTTTTTTTATATATAGTATATTTGTTATAAGATAAGATATTTTCCATCGGGAGAGTGTTTTCTTATCTTCTCTTATACATTATTATATTTTTATTGTTATTATTATCATTATTATTATTATCATTATTATTATTATTATTATTATTATTATTATTATTATTATTATTATTATTATTATTATTATTATTATTATTATTATTATTGTTGTTGTTGTTATTATTACAAACAGGTATGAAAAGTTTAACGTTACATAATATTATTGTAGTACCTTTCCGAATCAAGGGGTGGCGCTGGTCAAACTGGCCTGAGATCCGCGATCGAGGCACCGGAAGAACAACAATGCCCTCTAGCGGAAGTTCGTGCGGAGCTGTTTACTCATGAATATTCCACTTTTAAAATGGGGTCGTGTTAAATGTTGGAGCGCTCTCCGCCGATCCCCGACCGAACAATCCGTTTGATGGCTACGTGTGTCCGTTTGTTTTTTCCCCCCCAAATTCCAGAATTCAATTGAAGTTCTTTTTTTGTTTTCGACTCATCGCAGTTTCCTCACGTATGTGTCCGGTGGTCGCTCGCGTCTCCTGAGCGGAGCAGCTTTTGAACTCCCGGGTTCCTACGGACGGAGGCTGAAATAAGCTCCTTTCACTCGCTCTCCAACTTGGATGTCCGCTGGGGTGAGTCTGCGTTTGGCTCGTTTCCCTCTTAGTGGCGACGTTGATAATCATATTCAATATAGGAAAGGCATTTGTTGATGCAGATGTCTGTCTGTTTGGTTTATTGCCCGCGTACTATTGTATGTTTGTTCTAATTCAAGATTTCAAGATTCAAGATTCAAGATTTTTTATTTGTCACATACATGTGCATACTTTCATACTTATGCAGTGAAATGTAATGCAACGCACCCGGTGATAGCACACAATATGTCCTAGGAAAAACAGAAATAAAAGTAAAGAATTCCTTTCTAATAGACCGTAATTCCATTGGCATTTCTTTATTATTGCCTATTGTTTGGACATGAGCTGCTGTGACGTCGCGATGTCCCCCCGGGGATGAATACAGTATCTGTCTGTGCGTCTGTTACATTTAATAGCAGCTGTAATTTGTATGTATGTAATTCGTATGTAATTAGCATCTGATGAACCGCAGACCAGCGTGTTCAATTGTGGCTGACAACAACCTCTACTGATTTTAGCGAAAAAAAAAAGATTTTAATCCTTTTACTTTTATGTATGTGCTTCCCCGGCGTTTATTATGGGCGGCATCAAACGCTGATGTTCCACGGACGGATCAATAAAGTGCGATCTAATTCCATTTTAATGTATTCATGCTTGAAAGCCCAGCTCATCTGGGGCAGTGTACGCCCCCATTGTGAGCTTCTGTTGTTAATCCCTATAGTGCTTTGCAGCCCCAGATGGACCAACCCGGCAGTGGCCTAAAGATGCCATTCTCCTCCTGACCCCCCGCTGCCCGGATCGCATTATTTTGAAAGTCCAGTTTGCAGTCTTCGTGACTGGGAAGGAGCATTGGCACATGAAACCTCAGCAATGGCTTATTTAATTACAAACTAGTCATTCCAAAGTAAACAGCCCACAAAGTTGTTATGTGAGATGATTATTGTTCACCAATAGTAAATCCTTGAAAGTAATCCTCGCTCTTTGTTTTTTGGGTTTTTTTTACAGTCAGACAGCGACTCTCAAGCCCCATGTCTGCTGAGGCTTCAGCCGAGAGAGTGGCCGCTCTCGCCGTCCCCGTCTCCCAGTCCACTTGCCAGGAGCCGGAGGAGCGCAGCAGTCATGGTCTCCTCGGCAGCAAGTATGTCAAGTTGAACGTCGGTGGCTCTCTTCATTACACGACTGTTCAGACGCTGAGCAAGGAGGACAGTCTGCTGAGGAGCATGTGCGTTGGAGAAACTGACGTGACGACGGACTCAGACGGTGAGCGTTTACTCCTCTCCACCTCACACTATGCCGTGTAGGGCCCTGCAGGGGAAAAAAGAAAAATCTTGATGAATCGTACATTAAATCCCTCAGGTTGGGTGGTGTTGGATAGGAGTGGTCGCCATTTTGGATTAGTTTTGAACTTCCTCCGAGACGGTTCAGTGCCACTTCCTGAGGACCAGAGGGAACTGGATGAGGTTTTCAAAGAGGCTCAGTATTACAGAGTCCAGGGACTTATTCAGCACTGCCTCAACGCCTTGCAGGTAAGAACGTGAAACGAGATTGTTAAAACAAGACTTCTTTCCTCTAATACCTTTTTTAAATATATCAATCTTTGTAGTTGATTGAGTTCAAATATCTGATGCAAAAAAAAAAAAATAATGTGTTACAGATGGTGCGTTGTATAAGTAAGCTTGAATTTGGCAACAAAATTCTGTCTTCTGTAAACAATTATATGGGAACAGTTGTTCCAGACTACCTTCTCTAGCCTTGTCCGAAGTAAAAGAAAATTTAAAATAGAGTCAATGTCACTACTAAAAGATCAGCCTAGGATTTTTCGTTCGATCACAAAGGTGTGCTGTAAGGGATTAGTTTATTAATCTGGTTTCCTTTCAGAAGCTGAAAGATGTGTATGAGGGCATGTGCCGCATCCCCATGATTACCTCCATTAAAGAGGAGCAGAGGATGATCGCAACCTGTAGGAAGGTAAGTTACAGTAGGCATAGTAAAAGCCAAAGGTGCAAGCGAGAAAGATTATTAAAGCTTTGCTCACATTGTTATTAT
Organism: Zeus faber; assembly: GCF_960531495.2. Taxonomy (NCBI): domain Eukaryota; kingdom Metazoa; phylum Chordata; class Actinopteri; order Zeiformes; family Zeidae; genus Zeus; species Zeus faber. The sequence goes on from NC_137205.1 coordinate 19,821,422, forward strand.
ATTGAAGGTACTACTTGAACATTTTTTTTTTTTAATTGTTATTATTATTATTATTTTTTTTTTTTACACTTTTGTGTTACAGATTGTTAGTTGTTTTGATAATAACAACCTGTTATCGTCACGTTGAGAGCTTGTCTCATGAGCAACATTGTGGCCTCACTTTGTGTTTGTGTTGCTCTTGTTATCATTGGAACATTCATATTTAATGGTTGTGTATCTATTTAACACAGCTATATCAGTCAACCACAATGACCAACGTGGCAAAAATGTGAATTCTGTAAGAAATACACAAATCCTTGTGGCGCATGGAAGACAACGTTTTCCTCTGTGTTTGCGCACACTCTTTTCTTATTAAACCTCATCTTGTTTTGTCTTTCCCTCTCTCTAAGCCTGTGGTGAAACTCCAAAACAATAGGGGAAACAACAAATACTCCTACACCAGGTTTGTTTTTGCTTGAAAATGGATGTTTTTTTCCACGGCTGATGGAAGTGCGCCATAGTAAAGATCTCAACTTATGAACGTCCTTCTTTTTAATGTAAATAAGCAGCGCCTTTCTGTGGAGAGATGATAATGGTCTTGCAATTTGCCTCCCCGTGCTGACAGTAACTCTGACGATAACCTGCTGAAGAACATCGAATTGTTCGACAAGCTCGGCCTGCGGTTCAACGGACGCGTGCTGTTTGTGAAGGACGTGCTCGGGGATGAGATCTGCTGCTGGTCTTTCTACGGCGAAGGTCGCAAGATCGCCGAAGTTTGCTGCACCTCCATCGTTTACGCTACAGAGAAAAAACAGACCAAAGTAATGACGCCCTTATATATCAAAACCGTGTTGAGGGGAGAAAAAAAAATTTTAGCCGTCCAGCTGTGTGACGGACCGGCTGAATTGTTCTAGGAGGCGACGCGCTACCGAGCACGCCGCGTATCAGAACAACAACAACAAAAACAATGGCGGCTCCCGAAGGGGATTGTGCCGATGCAGCTATGGCATCAGTTTTAGCAGAAATAGATTTGATGATACCGTCATGCATTTTGTTAATCTGATTGGCTGATGGTGTTGTCTGACAAGGCATGGATTCAAATCAAATGCTCGCTGCAGAAGGCCAGTCTCTCTTGTGATAGGGACTGTAAAGACCTTGCAAGAAGGACTGGTGGAACCAGGCGACTGGTGACATGTAAAACCAGGGTGAAGTAGTGGGTGTGTCACCTCTGGGGCGTTTACCTAGGGAGTCTTTACTTTATTATTTTAGCTGTCTACCGGCCATTTTTACATCAGCTGACGGCAGTGTTCAAATGTACAACCGTTTGTACATTTCATCAGCGATATCCTCCGTTGGACAACACAATCCACTGTGTTTATAACAGGTTGCACTGAAATGTTGATATTTAAACTAGGATCGATCTAGTGGTATTACTCGGCCATCCGACCATTATTCAACTGAAATAAGTGGTTTCGGGATTGGTTTTGTTAGACTTAGTATTATCCTCTTTACCCTCTCAGCTTGAAACACAGTAAAGCGAGCAGAAATGGCTCAGAAGAAAGGGAAAGACATTCATTACTGGACGATATTCTGTTGTATTCTGTTGTAGTACCTTTAATTTCTTAGATTTAAAATAGAAATATCTATCTGTCTGCTGCTCTTATGGCCACTTGGCCAACTAACCATCCTGGTTGGAGGATCTCTTGAGTCCCTTCGCAATCTTCCTTCGTTTTCCCTCTGGGTTTTTGGGGGCTTCTGGCTGGAGGTGCTGCCAATCTACCCTTAAGATGTCGGCCTGTATTATAATTTTCTTTATTTATACAGGTGTAGTCCCATTGAGATCATTGTCTGTTTTGCAATGGGGACCTGTTCACATACACTGTATGATGAAGGACTGGCACTTAAATCTCGGTTCCGCATCAATTTTTACACCTCTTGTCTTTCTAGGTTGAGTTTCCTGAGGCTCGCATCTTTGAAGAAACCCTCAACATCCTCATTTATGAGAACGGCCGGGGGTCCGGCCCAGGGGGCCTGGCCCTGCTGGATTCTCGAGGCACAGGGTCGTCGCCGGGAGCCGGCCAATCAGAGGAGGAGGGCGCTAGCGGTGGGGAGAGACGCGTGAGACGCATCCACGTCAGGAGGCATATCATGCATGATGAAAGAGGTCACGGCCAACAGACTGTGTACAAAGACTAAGGATGTTGAAGACAGGTGGAGGATGGAAGGTCAACTTGTGTATGTTAAGTATTTTTTTTCTTGTGGGGAAGCCAAATAAAAAGGGAACACCTTGATTATAGCAATAGCATGGAAGGAATGTCTGAGAGGCCACATTCAAACTTGTGGGATGTTGGGTGAAAAATGTCTATGTTTACAAGAAAACATTTTTTTATTTTTTTGTAAATTCTTAAAATGGGAAATAAATGCTGCAGGGATGGGGGGGTGGAAAGTCAGGATTTCCCAGTCAGTTACTGACTCAGACCGCTTGGTCGACACTCCTGTGCTGTCACCGGCTCTGGTTTTTGGAGCGGGCAGTTTAAGGGAAACACGGGGCTGTGAATGATTTGCACTGAAAGCCTTCTCCTCCAGACATCTAATCCCGTCCATTAATGTTGTGAGACCCATTAGTCCGCTTGTAGTCACTTTGAATCACATGTGATATGCGTGAAAAGAGGAGGCACTAAAGAATTAACCCGGGAACCATAATACTGGAATCCTATTTTCTTTCTCCTAGTGAAGAGGCTTTCTTTAATATGAGCGCTCAGCAGGGCCTATTGTCATTGTTTAAATTATTACTTATTTACATTGTTTTAAGTTTTGTGTTAATTTATGAACCTAATTTATTGTGTTATTTACATTTCTGTTGTGTTCAATTTTGTTCAAATTAGTTAATTATGGAATGTAAACATTTCAATTTCCTCATGGGTCACTCAATTCAAATATTTCGAGAGGAACAGTGACATTGCTGTTGTCTTGACGGTATTTAAAGCCACATTGTTTCAGTCTCATCCTACTAAAATTCGCTAGTACTCACCCATGAGCATGATTAAGCACAAACGGGATTAATATTCTTTTCCAAGAATGAAACAACTGCCGTCCAAATGTTTTGTTTTGGGGTTTTTTTTTCTGTTGTCACGGAAACATCAATAAATTATTTGTAAAATCAACATTTTTATTCTATGTGTGCTTGGTTGTATATTTCTATAGAAATTTTTTTTAATATATATATATATATATATATGTATGTATGTATGTGTGTATATATGTATGTGTGTGTGTGTTTGTGTGTGTGTATATATATATATATATGTGTGTGTGTGTGTGTGTGTGTGTGTGTGTGTGTGTGTGTATATACACCTGAGGTTACCGGAGGTGGGCGTGGCTTGTTCAAGACGTCACCTCCGCTATGGGCCCTCTCTGACCAGGAAGTAAACAAAGGCAGCGAAACGCAGACGAGGAGGATGGATCCCGAGCAGGAGCGGGAGATACAGCGGTTTGTGAAGCAGCAGCTCGGCGACGCGCCAGACCTCAGGTACCCGGGGAGATCACCCGGATTCAGCGCCTGGATTTATTTGTTGTACACATGGCCCGTATGGGATGTCAACGGGACAGGACGGAGATGGAGATGGAGGGGGGGGGACATTTAGGCGGGGTTTTTTTTGTTGTTTTTTTTTCTAATTCGTCACACTTATCAATGAAATAAAGCGCTGGTCCGGAACCCGCACAGAACAGCACAGCTACGTGTACAAAATGACACAAAGATTGTTATTTTTAACTTATTACAAACCTTCAGACACCAGTTCCATGGCCTTCTTGATAGTAGACTTCAAAATAGTTTCTATCGAGGCAGTTATATCTCGGTTAAAAAAAATATATATATATATATTGGAATTATATTTAGTGTAAAATGTATTTTACCATATTCAATACTAAATAATTACCTAATTAATAAACTGAGTGGTTAATTCTTACTAACGTTCTATTTTGATATGACAGAAAACTTTCCAAAAGGGAGACTGTTCTTCTTTGGTTTCTCGTTGTCTGATACGATCTAATCCACTATTTATCGAATGGGGAGACCCCTAGGGGTACTGCAGTGGTACTGCGGGGGGGTACTCAGAAAATTTTAAAAAAAAATTTTAATGTGTTTTTTTTTTAATATTGGTTGTACATATTGTTAAAGAAAAATACACACATACATACGACGTATGTACTGTACATCATTTGTTTTCATTTTTTTTTTTTTCCTCCAATGCCAGTGGGGGGTACCCAACTGAAAAAGAGATCTTAGAGGGGATACACTACTAAAGAAAATAGTTTGAGAACCGCTGAGAATTTATGAGCCTCAGATAATTTTGAGTTCATTTTGAATCTCAAACATGTACTACCCTAAAAGTGCTTGGAATGTGATATAATATACATTAGCCTATAATACAGTACAGTATCTCATATAAATTCAGTACATATGAGAGAGAGGTTGCGTTTGGGTTGTTTTTAGAGGATTGATTTATTAATTTGGTGAAATGTTACACTTGATGTAAGAAACCATCATATTTTTCTTTAAATACTACATCTAATACCAGTCTTCCTGGAAACATGTTCAGTGGTGATTATTTTCAAAGTTTCAAATGTAAGTGTTGTTTTGTTCCAGTGCACTGACCCTTGGCATTTTGAGGAGGCGGTATTTGGCGCATGCGGGCCATGAATCGTTGAGCCAGGAAGCCAGGAGTTTCATCAAAAAAGTAGTTGAAGAGGAGCTCACAAAAATGCAGGTAATGAAATTCATAATGATGAGCTGCTTTCAGAGCCATTCCTATTTCGAAATAATAACACGTTTTGTTTTTGATCTAGAACGATGAGAAAGATGTCAATAAGTCATACCCCGTGCCCTCCAGAAACAAGAGGAAGAGGGAAGAGGAAACCGGTGTCGATTTAAGTGGAGAAGTGGTCGATGAAGATAAATCCAGGGCAAAGAAATGTCGTCGTCCGTCCAGCTCATCGGGTGGGTCGTCGTATCGCGTTCTGTCTATTTTCAATTTAGCACCTCGTTTCTGAAATAATTCCCACGAAGACAATTCAGTTACTTACTTTTGTTTTATGTGGAGCATCAGCACATGTGTCACAATAGTTTCATAGCTACACAGTGGTTTAGTTTTGCTTGCATGGTTTTAGTTCATGTACAAGTTACGCTGGTGCTTTTTGTATTTATGACATTATTAGTAGTGTGACGACGGTCTTTATTCAGTGCTCTAGTTCTCTAGCATCTGCAAAGTTTCCCCACTTGGACGTGTCCTTGCAGAGCTGTACGTTAAACAATGACATGCTCTATTTTAAGGTGATGCATCGCCAGCTGGAAAAGACAAAGAGAAGAAAGTAAAGAAGGAGGAGGAGGAGGAAGGGATATCTGAAACAGGAAGTGATGACAGCGACGAAGAGCAAAGCAAGGTAGTTGTCGACGAAGTTCAAAAGTCGAGAAAATCCCGGGATCCGTCGAGCGGTGGCGACGGCGCGGAGGAAGAAACGCACGAATCCAAAAAACCCAAGAAGGGCAAAATAAATGGCGCCAGCAATTCGGATGGGCAACGGAAAGAAGAGGTGAAAGGGAGTGGGAAAAAGGCCGGGGGCGGGAGGAAAAGAGCCCGCGGCAAGAGTAAGGAGCCAGAGTCTTCGGCTTCAGAGAGCGACGGAGGAGGTGAAGGCGAAAAGGAGAACACCCCTAAGCACGACAGCGGTGACTCCTCAGAGGACGGAGAGAACGGTCAGGACATCCACCATGTTTTCAACCAGTGATAAATCAGTGTGTTTCAAATGGATTAGACAACATTGTGTGTGTGTGTGTGTGTGTGTGTGGGTGTGTGGGTGTGTGTGTGTGTGTGTGTGTGTGTGTGTGTGTGTGTGTGTGTGTGTGTGTGTGTGTGTGTGTGTGTCAAGTTCATTTCCGCAATCAAAGTTTCAAATGAAAGGTGCTCTGTGTGTGAGAATCTGTTTGTCAAACATCTTCATAGCAGGCGGAGTTTGTCATATTGCTTGGTTTGGAATCGGTAACTATTATCGTTGTCAGAATGTAACATACAAAAACGGGCAAAAAAAAATCTCTGCTTCAAAAATGAAAAGCCTGCTCCGAAATGAAAAGCCGGCAGGAAATGTGGAAGTTTGCCGTTTTTACATTAGAATTGTTCTTTTCGTGTCCTCCCAACAATGTCCAGGAGGAAAGGTGCTGACGGGGACTAAAACGGACGAGCGTGCGCAAGACTCTGATTCCTCCTCGCTGCCCTCTCTGGAAGACGAGCAGGACGGCGACAGAGAACCCGCACAAGGAAAGAAGAAGGGGACGCAAAAAAAGGAGGCTCCTAAAAAAGAAAAGGTGGGGTTCCTGGGTGACTTAGGAGTTTTATTTGGTAAAGCTCGTACTGGAAGTTCCGAAACAAACGATCACCCGCAGGCAATCCACTTTTTACGTTTTTTTTCTGGAGCGCTGTAATGTGTGGGCCATAACTTGATGTCTTATGAGCAAAAAAAATTGGATGCGGGAATTATTTCCGCGTGTTATTAAAAAAAAAAACTATTTTACTGAGGACCTGCAATTCCTTCGAGGACCCCTAGGGGGCCGCACACCCCAGTTTGGGAACCACCGTCCCCTAAAGTAATGTAGGCATGTGTCGACGCAGGAGGATAGAGTCCTGAAATGAACTTGAGAGTCCTACATAAAAGGGACTCCCCGGGGTTTTAAAAAAAATAAAATAAAATAAAAATGTTTTCCTTGAAGGATTTTAATAACTTTCTTGCTTTAGAATGTGTCTCCTTTTGAGCGTCTGCCTTCTGCGTCCCCGGCGCAGGACGAGGACCCGGCGGTGCTGAGGCTGAAGCGCTACATCGCGCTCTGCGGTGTGAAGCGCAACTACAAGAAGCTCCTGGAGGGCTGCCGCTCGGTGCGTTCAAAGGTGGCCGTTTTGAAGAAGGAGCTTGAAGAGCTCGGCGTCAAAGGTTCGTCGCAGAAGTGTGTCACTGACTGTATGGGGCCGACTGCGATGATTCCCGGGGAAGAATCCGAGTCAGATCTGGTCCGGTTTTTTTTTTGTTTTTTTTTTCGAAAGTAATTAATCACTTAAAATAAATGCGATGTTATGAAACGAAATACAATATACACAATCGTATACAATGACTTGTAATGTGTTTTCTTGTCCTCAAACAATTATCATCCAACTTGAATTAATCTCCATCTATAGTTCCGGTTCGTGTGAAATTTCCAAGAGTGAGTTCCATGCACCGTGCTCTCTTTAGCCAATCAGATCTCAGGTATCCATCCCAGCCAATCCTATGAGCCAAATACATACGACTATTTTTACCCCACCTGGAAAGAAAGACACAAAATGACTACAAAGTTGCTTTATTATTATTATTATTTTTTTAGTATTTCCCTTTAGGGATTTTTAAGCTGCTCACTTAAGGTAAGGTCAAGGCGTTTCAATGCAAGCACAGCCCGGGGATCCTGTGCTGTCTTTCTCAGTCTGGTTCTCTCCGCACGCAGGTCAGCCGTCCATCAAGAGCTGTAAAAAGGCTCGTCTGAAGAGGGAAGAGGCCCAAGAGCTGGCCGAGCTGGATGTCAGCAACATCCTCACCACGCAAGGTGACCTTCAGTGTGTTTCCTTAGGTTTCAGACGTCACCGTCCGTCCCAGGAGTAAAACCTTGAGGCCGTAGCCACGTTTGCTTTTAAGGCCGTGTGTGTAAAGATGTTTGTGTTTCGCAAAAAGAAAATGTTCAATACTTAACTTTTTTTGTTTTGTTTTGTTTTTTTGTTTGTTGTTGCTGAGCTTTTGTTCAGTAATTAGGTTTTGCAATTTGTATCCAAAGATTTGACATAGAATTCAGTCTTGAGGAAATGTAACCCAGGTTCAAATGATATTGCCTCAACTGGTCTGGGAGGTTAGCACATTATTTAACTTAATGTTCTTGCTATGCAAACAAGAATCAGCATTCGGTCAAATTGGCTTGATACTGTAACAGATAAAACGAATAATTGTGTTGCATTTGTTGGTTGCATTAACTAATATATTCCTTGTAAGGAATAATGTATCCATACAATTTCCAGCCCCTTGTGGTCGGACTACTTGTCGACATGGCCTCCTTTGTCATCAATATTATCCAAGCTTCTGCCTCTTCTGAGATGTCGCACTGTGGTAACTGAATTGACGGGCACCGCTAATAATGTCTCCGTCAGGTCGACCGAAGCGGAGAGGGTCCTCGGCGTGGCAGGAACGACATGCTCCGCCCCCCTCTGCGTACAAGCACACGGTGAACTCCAGCTCTGACAGCGAGGAGGACGGGCAGACGGGCAGAGGGCGCAGGAGGGCGACGGACTGGGCAAACCTGCAGGGGATCATCAGCGACGACGGGGACAGCAGTTGAAGGGGGGCGCGGCGTTTCCCTTGGGTATTAAAAAGATAAACAAACACATGGACGTTCGTCTGTTCAAAAGCTTCATTTTTTTATTTTTTTTTTCTTAAGTATTGGGATGCCACTCAAAGGTCTGTCAACGTTTTGTGAAATAGGTTTTTTTTTTTTCTGAATTGCTGAAATGATGTAAATTCATGGTCGATCTAATGGACTGTTTTAGGGCTGTTTTACTCATCACCTGTGTTGCGAATACTTCGTTGTACGTATCCTCCACTCCATGTCTGTCTCCATGTACATCTTTGTTTTCTACGTTTTTGTTATAATAAAATATTTTTCTATGGTTAACATGCCTCCTTTTTAAAAAATTCCACCTGTCATTTTTAAACGAACGGGATGCGTATAAACTTAAGATGAAAAATATTAACTGGGCAAAAAATGTCTTGTGGGAATATTATATTATTATATTAATAAGAGTATATATATTTTTTTGTTATTAACATTTATTTATCCTGGTGAAGTTCCACTGATATTCAAGATTTCTTGTCCACGGGAGCCCTGGCCAAGACCGCAGCAATACAGTGTCGCAAAGATATAAAAACAAAACATTTCATGAACCCTCAAAAGTAAAACACACGGCCAAACTTTAAAAGACCCAATTGTGTACGGTAGTACTCCGCTTACATGAATCCAGTCGTTGTGCTGTGTGCCAGGGGGAGTTGGGAAGCCTGTTTCTACCCATATTTCGATGTTGTGTTGTTTGCTGACACAATGGATTGCTGAGGGAATGACAACTCGCGTAATAACCATGTGTTCATCACCAGCCAGATGCTGTTCATGCACCGTTCGGGTCTTTAACTAAATTAGCTGCAGCATAAAAAAATGAATCAAAGTGTCTCATTGGCACCACCATGGAAGGACATCCTAGAAGCATAATGTGTAAAACAGTTTTCAGAAAGTACTTCAAATAGTCTGTTCATAATTATTATTGCTGGTTGATGAGGGTTTAGCCTTATTAGCACAGTTGAATCAAAATCCCGGAGTGGGATTTCCTACTTTTTGAACCCGGGCCTACAGTACTACCGAGTTGACGCCGGAAGAACTGCCTGTTTATAGTTATTTGAGAATCATTTGCAGAGTTGTCTGCATGAACTGCAGCATATCATTTGATGTTTGAAGACAATATAATTAAAACAATGAGGCCCAAAAAAGAAAGAAGTCCAGTTCAAAAGTCCACAAAATCGCACAAAAAAATTATAAATCAGACTTTAACCTTTTTCCCCCCCAAAAATGTATTTGGGGGGGAAATGTATGTATTTTGTAAACCTTTATTCTGCAGATGATGCTCATGAAGATATCGATTTTTTTTTTAAATTGATACATTTACAAAAGAAACTAAGATTTTTTTTTTTTTTAAGATCTTCTTTCTTTCTTCTCTTTCTTTGGGCTGCTCCCGTTAGGGGTCGCCACAGCGGATCATCCGCCTCCAATACCTTCTGTTCTGCGCATCTTCCTCCCTTACACCAACCGCCTGCACGTCCTTCCTCACCACATCCATAAACCTTCTCTTTGGCCTCCCTCTTTTCCTCTTGCCTGGCAGCTCCATCCGCAGCATCCTTCTCCCAATGTAACTCTCATCTCTCCAACTCTCCAACTGTACAACATAGCTGGTCTCACTACCGTCCTGTAGACCTTCCCCTTCACTCTTGCTGGAACCCTTCTTTCACAGACCCCAAGTACTTGAACTCATCCGCCTTCTCCACCTCCACTCCTTGCATTCTCAGCTTTTCGCCGCCCTCCCTCCCATTCAGGCACATGTATTCCGTCTTACTCCTTCTGACTTTCTCTCTTCTGTCTAATGCATGCCTCCACTTCTCCAGGCTCTCCTCAACCTGCTCCCTACTCTTGCTACAGATCACAATGTCATCCGCGAACATCATAGTCCACGGAGGCTCCTGCCTGATTTCATGTGTTAACCTGTCCATCACCACTGCAACCAAGAAAGGGCTCAGAGCTGATCCTTGATGCAATCCCACCTCCACTTTGAATGCCTCCGTCACGCCTACTGCACACCTTACTACTGTCTGACTGCCCTCATACATATCCTGTACCACTCTTACGTACTTCTCTGCCACCCCCGACTTCCTCATGCAATACCACACTTCCTATCTCGGCACCCTATCATATGCTTTCTCAAAATCCACAAAGACGCAGTGCCTCTCTCTGGCCTTCCCTGTACTTTTCCATCAGCATTCTTAAAGCAAACATTGCATCTGTAGTACTGTTTCCTGGCATGAAACCATAGTGCTGCTCACTGATCCCCACCTCTCCTCTTAACCTAGCCTCCACTACCCTTTCCCATAGCTTCATGCTGTGGCTGATCAACTTTATTCCCCTGAATTTACTACAGCTCTGTACGTCTCCCTTATTCTTGAAGATGGAACTAGTACACTTCTTCTCCACTCCTCCAGCATCCTCTCCCTTTCCAGGATGGTGCTAAACAGTCTCGTTGGGAACGCCACTGCCACCTAAACATTTCCATGCTTCTCCAGGTATGTCATCTGGGCCAACTGCCTTTCCACTCTACATCTTCTTTAATGGTGTTCTCACCTCATCCTTACTAATTTGCTGCACCTCTTGATCCACTATTGCCACATCATCCACTCTTCTCTCCCTCTCATTTTCTTTATTCATCAGCTCCTCAAAGTACTCCTTCCACCTTCTCAACACACTCTCCTCACTAGTCAGCACATTCCCATCATTATCCTTCATCACCCTAACCTGCTGTACATCCTTCCCAGCTTGGTCCCTTTGTCTTGCCAGTCGGTACAAGTCCTTTTCTCCTTCCTTACTGTCCGACCTCTCATACAACTCGTCGTATGCCTTTTCCTTTGCCTTTGCCACTTCTCTTTTTGCCTTGCACCGCATAAGCTTGTACTCCTGTCTACTTTCTTCCTCTCTCTGACCATCCCGTTTCTTCTTCGCCAACCTCTGCTGCTCTATGCGCTCCTGTACTTCCTCATTCCACCACCAAGAGTCCTTGTCTTCCTTCCTCTTCCTGCATGATACACAGAGTGCCTTCTTGGCCATCTCCCTCATCACTTCTGCAGTTGTTTCCCAGTCATCTGGTAACCGTTCATTCCCACCTATTGCCTGCCTTACCTCTTTCCTAAAACGCATTCAACACTCCTCCTTTTTCAACTTCCACCACTTTATCTTTGGCTCTTCTTTAACTCCCTTCCTCTTCTTGGCCTCCAGAGTCATCCTACAGACCGCCATCCGATGCTGCCTAGCAACACACTCCCCTACCACCACTTTGCTGTCACTAATCTCTTTCAGATTGCACCTCCTGCATTAGACGTAGTCCGCCTGTGTGCACCTTCGTCCACTCTTGAATGTCACCCTGTGTTCCTCCCTCTTTTTGAAATACGTATTCACAACAGCCAATTCCATCCTTTTGGCGAAATCCAACACCCTCTGTCCTTCCACATTCCTCCCCTTGACACCATACCTACCCATCACCCTCTCGTCACCTACGTCTCTGATCCCTTCTCCAACATGCCCATTGAGATCTGCTCCAACGACCACTCACTCTATCCTTGGGGACGCTCTCCACCACTACATCCAACTCACTAAAGAATTCTTACTTCTCTTCCATCTCACACCCAACTTGGGGAGCATATGCACTGACCACATTCATTATCACCCCATCAACTTCCACCTTCATGCTCATCACTCTGTCCGACACTCTCGTCACCTCCAAAACACTCTTGACATATTCTTCCTTCAAGACTATCCCTACCCCATTTCTCCTGCCACCCACTCCATGGTAGAACAATTTGCACCGGGCTCCAATACTCCGGGCCTCACTCCCCTTCCACCTGGTCTCTTGTACACATAGTACCTTCCTTCTCTCCATCATGTCAGCCAGATCTCTCTCTTTACCCTTCACAGTGCCAACGTTCAAAGTTCCCCTCCTGCTGCCCTCCGGACACGCCTTCCCCCTCTTCCTCTTCCTCTTCCGCCGACAGCAACACAATGTCCGCCGGCACCCTGTTGGCTAACGGCACCAGTGGCGGTCGTTCTTCACCCGGGCCTCGACCGATCCGGTATGGAAATCGGATTCGTTGTCGGCATGTTTGATTTGGCACGGTTTTTACGCCGGATGCCCTTCCTGACCCAACCCTCTCTATTCATCCGGGCCTGGGACCGACGCTGATGATACACTGGCTTGTGCACCCCCAGTGGGTAGATTATAACAATATAATGTACTATAACAATAACAACAATACAATATATATAGTATTGCGAAACAATGATTAATGATATAAATAATAAACAATAATATAATTATTGTATAAAATTATATTCTATTCAAATGAAAATTTTGAAATACGTTTTAAATACTTTCTAACACCTACTATTTTAATACTTTAATATGTAATTGTGAGGAGACTCTAATCTCTTTCCAAGTGTGTGTGCGTGCGCGCGGGCGCGCGCACGCCATTGCCGTGCGGTTTTGTGTCGTAAAGAGGAAGTTTTGCGCCCAGGGAGCTGAAGCAACGAGCCGCAGCCCGGAGCTTCACCGTAGCCGCCCTGAAAGAAGCGGCGGCAGCAGCAGCAGCAGCAGCAGCGGCGGCGGGCGCTCGCCGTGTCGTTCACCCAGGCGGAGCTCCGCGCACCAGGGCTTTTGACACGCGCGTCTAATCGCAGCGTTAGTAAGTCGTTTCGTGGGAGCCCCGAGTCGGAAAGGGACGCTCCGTGTCTGCATTTGACAGCTAACGCGTCGGCTCCAGCGCAGCTAGCGATGTGCTAACGTTAACCGGATGCTAGCAGGGTAGCACGCTAACCTGATTTCCCACCGTTACCTTTGTGTGTGTGTGTGTGTGTGCGTGTGTGTGTGTGTGTGTGTGTGTGTGTGTGTGTGTGTGTGTGCGCGCGTGCGTGTGTGTGAGAGCGCGTGCGTATGTATCTGCGTGCGTGCGTGCGTGCGTTTTAACCATGCGGGTGCGCAGGTTTAGCTAGGAAACCAGCGCGACTCGTGGGTCTTTGCGGTTGTGCTTTTCAGCCCCAGCGAGCCGGTGACACCGCGGTGTCATGTCGAGCGGCGGTAGCCGGCGACGTTAACGCCGCGAGCGCCAGTGCCCCAAGTGCTAACGGCTAACTGCGTGCGGAGCGGACCATGAACCCCGGCTGGCCGGCAGCCCCTCAGCTAGCCGGGTAGGAGGCAGGGATCTGCTTTTCTACCGCGTCCGCTAAAGACCGCTTGGCTGGGAGGAGGCGAACGAAGCCAAAACATGGTGAGTATTGGCTACAAAAGTCACGGCATAATGAGTTCGCGTCCTACGCAGACGGCTGCAGCTCTCGCGGTTCAGGCCAACGTTTCTATTATTATACTGCAACCGTACCTTTATTATGCCCGCATTTATAAATCGTATTGATCAAGGCCTTTTTAATTCGAGAGCCACATAACGGTTTGGGGGATGCAGGCGGATCGTGTTCCGGGGTTGAGCGGCTCGCCAAGGCACCTCAGGGCTGTGCAGACGCCCATTTGGCGTAAGGCGAATATTTGTGTTGAGTAATGTTTTGCTTCTGCAAGTTGCGGCTTATTTGAGGAATTCAGAGTCTGCAGCCGCCGGCGGTGGCTGAGCAGGGCTCCTACCCAGTACCGTGACGGGTCAAATCCGTGATCAGCACCGCACCAGATGCATTGTACTGTGGTGGTGTTGGGTGTTTTGTTCGCCGACTGTCCAAATATCTTTGCAGGCCTGCGTTGTGGGGTAAAATCACATTCCAGTTAGTTACGGGTGCTGGGTTGCGATGCTTTAAGCTGACTGTACTTGTGTTCTCTGGCACTCCTGACATCAACAAATTCTGAGATAGACGAACGCGGTTAAATCGGTGCAAAATTCGCTCCTGACTTTGTTTCAAACACAGTAGCTGAGCTGTCCAAACAAGCATGCACACAAGCCTGCAGAGGACTCCGCTTCATCTATCTATCTATCTATCTATCTATCTATCGCTTTATTATATTCTCATTAAATCTAAATTGAAATGGTGGTTTCTTTCTTTGATTTCTAAGGGTTTTCTGTGTGTTTGACATATAATGCGTTGAAACCTAGAATGTCAATCGGCAATGCGTGCTTTAGACATTGCACATTCTGAAGTACATGTAAAATTTTTGTTTATAACGCTCTTTTAAACATTGTGCTTAATGTCCCTCTGATCCCCAGGCGTCAGAAGAGGCCTCGTTACGTGCACTGGAGAGCCTGATGACGGAGTTCTTCCATAGCTGCACAACCAACGAGCGAAAGAGAGAGATAGGTGAGCACCGCCAACATATAAACAAACCCCTTGTTACGAGACGCAAAGTCCAAAAATTGTTTTATTTATTTACATTATTGTTTCATTTTTCTCTGTTAAATTTTAATCCATCATAAAACAATCATGCAGGGAGAAGTCGCTCACTATATTCCTCCGCTGCCTAAAATGTCCCAAATCTACGGAGCTGGAAGGTCACATGGTGAACCAAGCCAAATTTTAGAAATTAATCAAATGTAAATTTCAACTGTGTTTCATCAGATGCCACTGGTTTAAAAAGGACCTTCCTGGGTGCGATGGCAACGAAAATGTTCCCAAATAGTTAGGCTCTGATAGCATTTTGGTATTTAAAGGGGACCTTTTATGAAAAAGGTTTTTTTGTGAGTTGCGTATTTCAGAAAAACACGTCATCAGCGAGTCGTTCAGATTTTTGTCTCAGTACTAGGTCACATTGAGACACATTCAAATTAGAACCCCCCCATCTAATTAACTCCACCCATGGCTGGAGCGCCACCGGACCCGCTATCGTCGAAGCTAAGAGTTAAGCGTGGGAAGTGTTGGCTGGCTGCAGGAATCACCATGAATCTTTTAAAAGAAAGAGGAATTAACACCAACTGTCCGTGAAGAAATGCAGCTGATGGAATGGATGGAAATGCGGTAGAAAGACTGTAGACTGCGGCGATGCTCTGTACTGTACTCTGTACTGTGTTTCTCCACACAAACAATACATGCATACAAATATCGAACAAAAATATATATATATATAATTTTTCCATGAAACAAAAAATCCCTGGTGTGGTGTCCCGGATGCGGTGTCCTGGTGCGAAGTCGGGAACTAAAGTCGGAACAAACTTTCAAATTGGGCCTTGTAGATCTAATATGAGTGCTTATTTCTCTTCAAATTTGTTCAGAAACAGATTTGGGTGGACTGATAAGGTGAAGTCAGTCTTCGGAGTAAGTACGAGACCCGGAAGCCAGGCTTAAACGCCATTGGCTTACAGAACCTGAAAATTGTGCTCAAACCCCATTGGCTCACAGAATTCGGCGCCTTGCGTGGGGGGCTCCACCCCACATAAAGCGGCCTGTCTTGGAACAGGACGGTTTAGAGGCATATTAGAATGGCTGGAATGCATAATCTGTGTGGTATTTTCAGCAAAAAAAAACTTGGAAAACCTGTTTTGGGGACCTCGGAAACTTATATTAACTTGTTGAAAATATGCGTAATAGGTCTCCTTTAAGATGAAAAAGCATTAAAGTCACAGATGCACGTCTTTAACACACTGCATGTTGGCATGTTCAGAATTTTAATGAAAAAATATTATCAATAGGAAACAGTTGCTGGTGGCTTCCTTTGCATTGGACTTTTTGGAATGCAGAGCAGCACTATCGCAGAAGCACCTGTGGACACCTCTGATTGGTTTCTAAGCGGCGGGGTTAATTAGCAAATTGTCGTCTCCACTCAACTGTCCTCAGACCACCTGAGGTTGGGAGATTTTGGGGGGGAAAACTTCAAACTCCACCAGGCGTGGACATAGAAGTGTCTCTTAAAACACATCAGTATGTTTTGCAAGGATTCACAAAAGTGTACATGTTGTTTGAAATACTCGAGGTGGATCACTTTGTGCCAGGTGATCATTTGACATTAATTTAGATTTAAAAACTAAAGTCAAAACATATTTCCACATCTACAGATCATGGCCAAAGTTAAACTGCTTTTCATCCATTCCATTGAACCAGTTTTATCATCAAAGAAGGCTCAGTTCATGTCTCTTAAAAAAATAAACAAAAAAAAAACCTTGGCATCTTTTCTGGGTCTGTTTAATAACCATCACTTTTCTAGAGTTTTGTGTTTTTGCACTGTTCAAAATGGCCGCCGACTAAGTTATTTCTTCTCCTAAACAGATAACGTTAATGTATCCTTAGATTTCCTGAGTTTCTTCCAGGCGATGCATTTAAAGCCTGGCCCTCACTACATGATATTTCAAATCTTAACAGATGTTGAAATGTGAGAGACCCCACACATCACGACATATCATGATAAAATCTAAGTCTGTGGAGAGCAACGATTATTTTCCCAAGCCGCACACCACACACTAACAGATTCCGTTCACCCACAACCAGAGTCTCAGCGTCCCGACTCTCAAAGCCGGTAATCACACGCAATCAAACGTGACTTGAGAGTAAACAAACATGGAGGATGACGGGCTAGAACTAGCGATGCTATTTTTCGCAGTATTTCTTACAACAAATCCAAAAGGAGAAAACAGTGGATGAAGTCATGGAGAGGGCGTAAACATGGACTTCACATGTACTTTATGCTTTGCAGGGTTTGCATTTGCCGCCATGGCTGCTGTTTACCGTTTCAGTCAGCTTGGCTCACAGTTGGCTCTCGGTCTTTCCCATGTGACGATCCACAGCCCGCGTCCCCGGGGTACCCCCCCCCCCACACACTACGGGATATCGGATCTTAAATATATTAAATATGTTTAATATTTAAGATTTGCGATTGTGCCGCCAGGATGGACTTTTGAGAAGATCAGGAAAGTGAAAAATACTAGTAGCATACCTCATACCACAGGAAAACCTGGAAATATAATCTTTAGAATCATCATTAAAATCTTGACTTTGCTCACAGTTGTCGGAAGTGGGTAATCGGGGCCCAAAATCTGCTTTATTATCTTGTAGTGTGTACCTTGCGTAATGTGTGACTTAGTGATTGCAGAAACCATTTTGTTCCAATGTTTCATCACAGTCTTGTAGTTATGTAGGTAGCTAATCTGCATTGTTTGAGCTTTGATGTGACATTAGTTCTAGCATGTGCACCAGTGAGTATTTTTTGTGCATGTCTCATGATGACGAGGTCGGCTTCCCTTTCTCTGCAGAAGAGCTGTTGAATAACTTCGCTCAGCAGACTGGAGCCTGGCGCCACTGCTTGTTCTTCCTCTCCAACACTCGGAACGAGTACGTCATGATGTACAGCCTCACAGTGTTTGAGGTAAGCCCCCCATGTCAGGCGGAAAGAGGGAGACCTATTTTCATTCAGAAACCACCTTTTTAGAAATGAAACTATTAAGTACGCAGGGGAAGAGACACAAATACAATTTTTATTTAATGATAAAAATCGAAGTGCTTTTAGTTTTGTTTTTTTTTTTTTGTTTTTTTTTTCCTCTCTCTCTTGGGTGCCATGTCACACCTAAATGACTACCGTATCAACAACAGCGTCTTCAGATGCTATCCTAACCCTTTGTGATTGACAGTTACTGTACTTCCTCAAATATAAAGTAGTCAAATAAAAACCTTTAATAGATGCCGGGTGCTTGGTCTACATGAACAAATACAAGCCTCCCTCAAATAAAGACCACGGTAAAAACAGGTCGGAGCTGTTCCGGTGCGGGGCTCCGCTCTTAAATGAAATGCTGTGTTTAATTGAAGATGTATTTAATTTACTTTATTTTCTACCGCTACGTACCAGAACACTTCTCGGGGCAAATGCCCTGCTCTTGAGCACTGCCACTCTCAAGTGCTCCAAGCAGGAAGTGGCGCGTTCAAGGCAAGCTTGAAAAACTGTAATTCTCCCGTCGGCTACCACAAGTGCAATTTTTAGGATAACTACTAGCTCTCTTTTTTTTCCACCATACATGTCTTTGTTTGCATGGCATGGCAGCCAGATGGAAGTTTGATTTAAAATTCATACTAAAATATGATCAAATAAATGTATTAAACAAAGGGAATTTGATATAAAAGCCTTCCTCTAATATAAGCCTGCTTCTAATAAAGGCCTGGCACCCCCTGCAGTTGAGTTAAATAAAGGCCCCGATCACTATTTGAGGAAATACAGTATGTAAGTATCGCAGGTCCACCCACCCCCAGTTCAGGAAAAAAGCTTCTGATTTTATACACACATAGAGTTCAGGAAAAAATGGAATGGATGGAATAATACCATCTGAAACTTGTACTTTACGTTCATATTTACACACATTAACACATAGTCAACATACCACCTTAACTGAGGCCTCACACCCTTATCTGGGCGTCTACCTTCTGTGGTTTGAGGCCAGCGTAGAACAGAGTGAAATATAACTTTTATTTAATAGAATTTGCATATGCATTTTATAACATAAGTGTCTCCTGAAATAAGATAACTTTCTAGGAAACACAGCTGCAGTGACATTTGTGCTTTCTAACTTTCAGAACCTGGTGAATAAGATGTGGCTGGGCGTGGCTTCACAAGACAAGATGGAGATCCGCAGCTGTTTGCCCAAGCTGCTGCTGGCCCAACACAAAGCCATGCCCTACTTCATCCGCAACAAACTCTGCAAAGTCATCGTGGACATTGGTCGCCAAGACTGGCCAATGTTCTACCATGACTTCTTTACCAACACCCTTCAGGTAATCGGTTTTACATATTTATTGCCTTTATTATGTAAGACTATCTTGGCAGGAATCTTGGTAATGCCATTTGAGGCAGGGTTCTGCTTTAGTGTGCGACATGCTTTAAGCAAATATGTAAAGGCGATGCTCTTACAAGCATTGTGGAATTTACCTTGGGGTTGAACAAAATGTTAATGTGTATGACGGTGGTGTTTCATGGATGTATGATTTCCTCCTATAGTACAAATAAGTATAAGTGAAGGAAAATATCCAACGTGATCGGAAAAAAGAACAGTAAAACGTTTTTGCGACCTCCGTAATGAATTATGTTTTTCTGTGAGAGTTTTACATTATAGCTCGTATCAGGATGCGCAAGTTTGAGAGTAAGGCACTAGCGCCAAGAAGAGGTTTGTGGTGTGAAGTTGTACAAACCACAATACCCAGCGAAAATGTGTTTTAATCATCCAAAAAAAAATGGCTTGGCAGGAAATGGGCAGGTTGTACTTCTGTTCCATACAAATTATATATTGTTTTTAGTTTTTTCTCTTCTTTTTTATGGAAAGTATTGCATCACTTAAAAAAAAAAAAAAAAGCTGTATAGTATATGCATAGTAATGTGCCCATCCATTCTTACACGTTGTTGTTTGATGTGTAGCTGATCCAGTCTCCAGCCCTGGCCTCCCTGGGCTTGGTCTTGTTGAAAACCACATCAGAGGAACTTGCATGTCCCCGTGAAGACCTGAGCGTTGCAAGGAAAGACGAGTTGCGTAAACTGCTGCTCGAACAGGTGCCCACGGTGCTCGGACTACTGACGGGTGAGAATATTAAAATAAATGATTCTGAAAGGCATCAATGCATTTAGGGCTGTTTTTTTGTTGTGGCATGATATATGGCCTTGTCCCACCTGTAAGTCTGGATGGAAGAACATAATGAAAAGAAATAGCATATTATTTAATGTTTTCCTTGCACCGCAGGTATCCTGGAGACCTACTGGAACAAGCACCGTGTCATAGCCTCCACCCCCCCTCCCTCGCCGACCTCAGGAGAGAGTGGTGAGCTTGTTAACAATTATTACAACCCATGAAAATGGAAAAGCCTTCCTGATAATGGCTAACTGTGGAAGTGTGCGTGGGCGCAGCGTGTGGGCGTGGCGTGGAGCGTGGTTTTTCACCAGCTACACTGGTGAAAATGGGGCGAAGCGTCCCAGACACATCAATGTTGTCGTAGAGAGAGGAGGAGTTATTGGAAACCACAGCGATTTAAATCTTTTGAACAGTTTGATTATACGTTTTATGTGTGTTATGCTTTTATTAGTTATTGTGTGAAAAATAGAAAACAATCTTTGTGGTTTCTGCTTGATTTCTGCTGCTTTAAAAATAACAATACAACATGTTGATCTTGTTTAGACTCACAATATGTCCTATGATATTTCTGCATATACTTAAAGTATTGCAGTTATCCAGTTAAAGGGTCTAAACAAATGTTTTTATAGTAGTGCCATAAATGCTTCCATAAGTAACTTTTAATATAATAGCTATGTCAGCTACAACTGTTATTGTTGAAATTGGGCAGTGGGACATGTTTGTACTGATTTGCATTACTGCTACTGTAACATATGTTTGTTCTAAAATAGAGAAATGCCGCGCGACTGACGTGGCCAGTGTAGCTCCAACGGAGGATTAACATGGATTTAATAGGAAGCGTGCACTTACGACACACCGCGCCCGTAAGCTGCGCCAACGTGCCTGGTTCTACTTCTACCGTAAAGCATGCCGGTTGTGTAGTGTTTGAAGCTGAATAAGAGCCCAGATAAATCAATAATCATTCAAACCTTGGGCTGTGCGATATTGACTAAATCAAATATCTCTGTATTTTCTTTCCCCAATGTTGATCCTTTGATGACATTTGGGGATCACTGTTGGTCCTTTCATTAGATACTCAAACACAAGAAACAATCATTAGTAGTGTGTATATTTTGACCAAGCAGGTGGAGACGTTGATTAGAACAGTCTATAAGGTTCAGAAAACGATATCGCGTTATAACGATAACCAAAATCACTGACTATATCTAGCTTCATATCATGATATTGATATTATAATGATATATCACCCAGCCCTAACATTTTATTGAAGATGTTTGTAGTGTTTTTCGAGGCTGAGGGTCTCTACACAGCACACGTTAAATGGGGAAATGAAAGTGACCCTTTTAAAAATTTTTATTATTTGCTAACCAAGCTGTGTTTTGCCTCCCCACACAGTGGAGTTGCTGGGCAGCTTGTTTCAGGGCAGCCAGTCCTCCAAGTTGCTCAGCCAGCCTGTGGTGGAACTGGACAATGAAAATCAGCAGCTCTGCTGCCTGGTCCTGGAGTGTCTGGCTCATCTGTTCAGCTGGATCCCACTGTCGACCAGCATCACACCCACCCTGCTAGCTTCCATTTTCCATTTTGCCCGTTTTGGTTGTGACCTTCAGACTAAGGCCAAGACCGGCCCCTTCATCTCGTCCAACGGCCAGCCAAACCCTGGGACAGAGGCCCCGATGTCTAACGGTGGAGGGCGGAACATGCAGCAGGGTGGGGAGGGGATCAAGGTGGACCGGGCCCGTCTGGGCGTGCTGGCCATGACGTGTGTTAACGAACTGGTGTCGAAGAACTGCGTGCCGCTGGACTTTGAGGAGTATCTTCTGCGCATGTTCCAGCAGACCTTCTTCCTTCTGCAGAAGCTGACGCGAGAGAACAATGCTCACACTGTCAAGAGCCGTTTACAGGAACTCGATGAGAGGTATACAAATAAAGTTATTATTTTTATTATGGCCGAGAAGTCGTTTTCTGCTTCCACTGAGGATCCACCGACGCCACCATTGGTGTGACACCGAGCCAAAATGAGGTATTGGATCATATTCAATCCCCAAGTTACTGACAACACAACAGTATCAACTTTGGATGCTGTAGTATCACCAGTCAATTCTGCAGTACATGATGCACTGCACAACTGTCAAATGGCACAGTTGGACCCGGGTGATGGGTGTTAGATTTCCTTCTGAATACCACTCTCTTAATGTAGGCAGAACTTCTCTATGTCCCAGTTGTCAGTTTACAAGGGCCACTAACAGCATTTATGAAGTAATATTTACATTTCAAGATCTATATATTCGGATATTAAAGAAATGTAATTTTTTCTGCCTTTTTCCACGCATAGCTGACTCCATGATAGATGCATAATGTTACTATGTATAATATCCATCTAACAAAGATGGATATTATACATATTAACATTATGCGCTATTGACCTCTACAGTTGAACAGCTCAGGAAAATGAATCGATCAAATAAGAACTCATTGTTAGACAATGGAATTCTGAGTCTGTCTTGGCAGTGGAAAAATGATGTGTCAATCACAAGTCACCTGTCTGCACTATTTGCTTTTTATTTTGGGGCTCCTGTCCTTTGACTGGAGAACATCACCTCGTATTAGATTATCAACAACTCCTGCGTGCTTTAGTATATTTATATTAGCATATTTAGTATATTCATATTTTTATTTTCATTTTATTTATTTATTTATTTATTATATATTTTTTTGCAGTTACCTGGAGAAGTTCACAGATTTTCTGCGACTGTTTGTCAGTGTTCACCTGAGGCGGATCGAGTCGAGTCCTCAGTTCCCTATAGTAGAGTTTCTAGCCTTGCTGTTCAAGTACACCTTCAACCAGGTATGTACTTAAATGTATATAAACCAAATTCATGTGCTTTTAAAGCATAATTCACTGGTTGAATTCCTCACTTGGCATTGGTTGATTATGTTAACCACTTATATTTTGTGTTGTTTTCCAGCCCACCCATGAAGGTTACTTTGCCTGTTTGGATATATGGACTGTCTTCTTGGATTTCTTAACAACCAAGATCAAAAGCAGACTGGCTGACAGAGAAAGTGTTTTAAATAGGTTAGCTTAAGATTTTTGTAGTTCCTATTTTATATACCTTTTTTTTTTTTAACAATCTGTATTAAAACGTTTACGTCCCCGTCCCCCCCACGCTTGCTTCTTACCTTTCCCAAAGAGTATGTTGTGTTTTGGGTAAATTGCTGTCAATAGCAGAGAAGCGGCATTTCTGCAGCGTCAGTGTGATTACACTTTTTCTTTAATAAGGAAGTAAGCATGGCCGCCACAGCAGTGAGTGCAACATTGGGGTTTTTTGTAGATTGGGCTTGTTTACTTCTTTTACTTGTTTAGCTAAAGATCATTATATGTACAAGACAGTTGTTAAATTACTGTAGTCAAACATAACACTAAACTCACAACTTTATTTTGGTCTTTCATAGCTTTTTAACTTAAACGATTTCAGATATATTTACTTTCTACACTGGTGTAGTTTACCTCTATTATACCAGTTTACAGCTCTGTAGCCAGCTTTTACCACAATGAAGTAGTGAAACTACAAGACTACGAAGTTCATGCAAAAAAGCATATTTCAAGTAAATAATATCTGAAACTAATGACTGAAACGAAAATGTGTTGAGTTCACCTGAAAACATTGAAGCCCAGGGATTGATTGCAAATTTCATCATTGTCATCTTTCAGTGTTCATCTAAAGTTCTGCCACGGCTGGGAAGTTGCATTTTGCACTGAGCCATAATTGATCTGCTTGTTGTTGGATTATTGTACTTCTGTGTTGGGGTCTGATCCAAAACATCACAAATTAATAAGTTTTTAAACCATCATGGACAAAGTCAACCCTATTATTCTATTTAATGTGGCTTCCTGTAAGGTTATTGATGCTTTATTACTATTGTACGTTTGTCATGGTCTACTGTGTTTCATTTTTTTTTCCCAGGTACAAAGATGCCTTAGTGCTTCTCTTGAGGGAGGTTCTGAACAGAATACAGTTCAGGTATAATCAAGCCCAACTGGAGGAGCTGGATGATGAGACTCTGGATGATGATGTAAGGAGGACTGTTGTACTCAGTTTAAGCAAGCAACATTTACTGATGCTGCATGTGGGGGGTGGAAGAGGGCCGCGGACAGTTGTCACTGACTAAATTTAAAAGAGCCAACTCTATTGTAGAGATCTCTGTTGATAAGAGGCAGTTTAGGCCATATTTCATACTTAAATTCTCTCACATACTCTCTGTCATGCGCTGTCGTACTCTCTGGTACGCGCTGTCGTACGCGCTGTCACTCTCCCACATACTATCATATTCTCCCACATACTATCATGTGAGCCCAATAATTGTATTAATTAGCAATTATTATGATGATGTGTGTGTGAGAGAAGTTGAGTATGAAATATGGCCTAAACAGCCTCTCATACTATTGCCATAATTTGAATCACTAAAGTAAAACAATATGTATTAATAAAATATCGTCATTATTTTATTGAGTCTGAATATAAGCATTATAAATGAACCGTAAACATGTCAATGTTTTCCATACAAATTTGCCTGTATATAATTTTTGTATGCATATCATCCATATTGTGTATCTATATTTTATATAGCTGCTGTATTGCCCTTTATTTTCTAGGTTCAGAGTGTTGTCAAGCACAATTTGCACACATTACCCGTTTTACCTCAATCAAATTAAGTATGATCTTATCTTCCATCTGGTAACCATAGCAACAAACCGAGTGGCAACGGTATCTACGTCAGAGTCTGGAAGTGGTAGCTAAGGTGATGGAACTGCTTCCATCCCATGCATTCTCTACTTTGGTAAGAAAGTACCAATTGTGTTCACATTTCAATATATTGAATCCATTAACAGTTAATTATGCTTTATATTATATATAATATTTACCAAGGTAACTGAATTGACTTGGAGTATTTAGTATTTTAGCTATTTGTGAGATTTGTGATGGTTGGCTAATCGAGCTGTTTCGCCCCTTTGACTTTAAGATTTATTTTTCCTTTTTAAAGTTTCCCGTTCTTCAGGGGAATTTGGATGTGTATCTGGGGCTTCAGCAGTTCATCACCACAACTGGCACAAGTATGTAACAACTTTCCTGAAGATATGATTTTTTATTTTTATAGAATAAACAGATTTCAAAAACATAACTTATCGATAGACTTCCAATAGCACAACTGTCATGTTGTTCCATTCAGCTTAAAGCTGTTAATGTAGTGATTCACACCTTTTCCATATTAAGGACCCTGAATTTGACACCCATTTGTCCACGGATCCCATTTGATATGATTGCCTCTGGGATCCCAATCTGAGAGATTTGTTTATTAGATATGATTTAGTCAAATTCCATCCATTCCAGTCTTAACTAAAGACTTAGCGATAACAGTGGAGCTATAATCGAAACAGTCATTAATGTACATTCTGTGATGGTGCCAACGTCTCGTAAATGAAATAATGGAGAAATGTAACCATTAATCATTTTGCCGGGGAGCTCTTGGAACCTCTTCAAGGACCCCTGGGGGTCCCTGGACCCCATGTTGAGACCCACTGAGTGTATGTATGCATGATAATGTGACATCCACTGACTGCCGTCCCCTCAGGTCGGAGGCTAAATATCACTGCAGAAAACGATTGTCGTCGGCTGCACTGTTCTCTAAGGGACCTCAGCTCCCTGCTTCAGGCTGTCGGGCGGCTGGCGGAGTATTTCATCGGGGATGTTTTCGCTGCGCGTTTCAATGACGCCCTGGCTGTTGTGGAGAGGTCAGTGCTACGGCTCTTTCTAGAAAGATCATTTCCATCCAGGGTGTTGCAGATTCATTATATTACATCATAGATGGTCTTCTTAGATGTACGGATGCAATAACTTTGAAAAAGACTAGAGGGGCATACTAGATCAATCCCATAATAATAAGAAACAAACTTGACGCACCAAATACGTTTTTTTTCTATTGTCTGTAATGGATGTTGAGAGAGTAATAAGTTGAAACGTGTCAATAAAAACAAAGTGCTTTATCTCCATATCATTAGATCCACAACATATAAAGAACGTTGTAGGTAATCACATCAGAACAAAGAGACCCATAAAAGCCCACCCTGTCACACGATTGAAGTGCTCAAGAGAAGGGCATCTCATCTCAAACCTGGCGTAAGGACCTCACTTCCAGCACATCTCAACCTGTTTGTTTTTATTTGTATTTCTCAAGGCTGGTTGAGGTCACATGCTACGGCTCTCAGAGCAGCCTGTACGACCTTGAGACTGCGGTGCCTTCTGTCCTCAAGCCAGACCTCATTGACGTGTGAGTATCCACTGTTTGCGGAAATAACGTAACTTGCAGACAGTTGTTTTAAAAAGTTGGCTTTTTGGTTGGTTTAAAGACAATAAATATATTTCATAATCAATTATTGTTTGTTTGTTTATTTATTTATTTGTTTATCTATTCATTTCATTTTATTTTATTTATTTTGTTACGAGACCCTGATGAGCTTTAGTTGGTCGCAGTGCAGTTTGGAACCAGATGTCACCCTACTCCCAAATAACTTAGAAATTATGAGAGACCCCAAATTTCCGTGTTCAAGGTGGAACACACTGCGCTCACAATCAGACTAAAAGGCTTAAAGCTGAAATTACTTTTTGCACAGATTTTGCATCCAACTGTTTGTACCGATTTTATCGCTGTGTATGACAATTTTACGACAAAGAATGTTTGCTGCCGATGTCGGATGATAATTAACTGATGAAAAATAGCACGATGGAAAACATTAGATTCCATGTTTTTACTTTTTAATTAATTTATTTGCTCTAAAAACAATCACATCTTCATTTAAAAAGTCATCAAATTGCTTCTTTCATTTTTTTGGACATTAGTTTGTAATTTAATTGTTGTTGAATGTTTTATACAATTCCTTTTAAAATGTATTAAAATGGCTTTTTTTTTTTTTGTGTGTGTTTTTGTTGTTTTTTTGTTACTTTGGTTGCAGCCACGCCCAGGCCCTTGCTGCGTTGCAGGCGTACTCTCATTGGTTGGCCCAGTTCTACAGTGAGGTCCACAGACAAAACCAGAGCCGATTCATTAACCTCATCACGTCTGCAGTAGATGTTAGCAGCCCCCTCATCACTGCTAAGGTAGCTCCTCTCTCACCTCTGCTCCTATTTCACTACCAGGTTGAAAGACAATTCATCAATAAATTAATCTTATCTTATCATTGGATATTTTTCAGGAAATAGAAAACTCAATGTCACTGGTCACAGTCTCTGTCCAAATTCCATGGTCCTAGGGTGGATGCTTTCAACATTTAGTAACTTCAATCACTTCTTGTCAGAAGTAGGGGTGATTCCAAATCGATCGAAATGAGCGTTTGATTTCGAACTTCGAAATCACAAGCGGGTTCGCTATTCTTCCCATATTTTTGTGGGTGATATTCTCCGACACGGTTGCCATATTGGGGGCGCTGAGGGGTCCGGGCCCCTCTGCGTAGTCGACTGTGGCTGGAATTTGGTTTGAAGTTGGGCGACGCTTTGGTCGGCTCCGTGGAGCGGTCCACTGCGGTGCATCCCCCGCCGCACGCCACACCCGCCCACCAGCGCATTTCGCACGCTCCAATATCGCACATAAGGTGGGAGTTGACGACCCACACGATCACGTTTTAGTACAGGAAGTAGTTTGCCTTTGACTGCCAGTGTTCCCCTTTGGCAAAAATAGCATCGTTTTTTTTGCGCTCATTTTGGTGAGTAACTTAAAAGTAGTGTAATAAGTAACTTGTTGTTTATTATTCTAGTTTTATATTTTAAGTCTAGTTTTGATAAAGCTCTTAACTGCTTGGGTGTGTTGTTTAAATATTCTAATAGCCTTGTTATTATTTAGAATTGTTATTATTTAAATAAAAGTTACTTGAGAAACAAGTGTTTTAATTTACAAATCAAGACTCAATAGTGAAACAATGGCATAGCCGTCCTTGCAGGAAGAAAATACATATGTTTAAATTGAGAATCGAAGCGTGACCTTTAAATCTAGAAAAGTCAAATCGTGGCGTTGGACACCCCAAGTCGGAAGTAAATGTGATTTGAATCGTACATTTTGTGCTGTTGTACAGCTCACTCTACTGTGGTATTTTGCATGGTAGATAGAACCTAAACTTAATGTGAATGATCGCTTCATAAGGTCATCTGATTGTTAGTGATTTACCGATTTTCTTTTATGTTAATATTTTAACATTTTGACTATTGAATACTGCTACTATTGCGCAGCACTGATGGTTTTTCTTTTGCAGGTACCTGAAAAGCTGCTCCTCTCAGCTTGCCATCTACTGGTTTCCATGGCGTCCACTGTGCGGCCTGTCTTCCTGGTCACTTTACCTGCTGTGCAGAACGTCTTTAACCTCATCACAGAGAACCACACACACAGACTCCCCCAAGAGGTCAGTGTTGTTTGCTTTTGTTCCAAACATAACGTGTCCCTTTGTCAAAAATAATCAGTTCCCTTCCAAAACAGCGTCATTTTAACATTTAAACTTCCCATCACAAATATAATGTATTTAAACAATATTTTAGTACATGTATTTTTATTTTACTTAATTTTTTACTAAATATATATATATATATATATATATATATATATATATATATATATATATATTACATACTAATGTTTTTTTTAAATATATATTTTTTATTAATTAAAGAAAGGGTACACAGACTTAAACATTGTTTCAATACTTCATAATGTGTTTGATATGAATCATAAATGTTAAAATGACAAACGGCAAATTCTACCTTGGAAGTGTAATTTTAACATTCAAAATGAAACAGTATTTTTGCTTACAACGATCACAAAAAGCTCTGGAATTCTGGATGTGCTGGTCTCCTACATGTGTATGTATGTTTATTGTTTTTTTTTTTTTTTTTTTTTTTTTTTTCCCCTATTCTTTTTTTTATTTTATTTTATTTTTATTTTTTTTGTGCGTGATTTTTCTGTTTTTGTGTGCTTGCGCTTTTCCAGGCTCACCTGCTAGTGTGTAGGGCTTTATCCAACATGCTGTTGCTGCCGTGGCCCAACTTGCCAGAGAGCGAGCAGCAGTGGCAGACGCGCTCCAGCAGCCACGGCAGCCTGGTGGTGGCGCTGACCCGGGACTACTGCACTCTGAGGGGCACGACCAGCCTCCCCCCACGCAGCCCCCAGCTGGACAACAGTAAGTCTGTCTTCGTCTTAAAGCTACGCGGGAGGAGTTTCAATGAAAACAAGCGCGTGCACACACACACACACACACACACACACACACACACACACACACACACACACACACACACAGGTGCGCACACACACACACTTTCTGCTCGTAGGGCCCAAGTTCTTTAGAGGTGAATAACAGAATATCAGCAACATTGATGGCACCACAACTCTGTCATGCGGTTTCGTTTTACACATTTAAAGTGTTAATCCGTAAGATTATGTTGTTTAAAAAAAAATAATAATAATAATAACTCGTAACTTACCGTGTACACTCAAGAAGAGGAGGGGGTGTTCTTTGAAGTTTTGAATAGAATTCTGGGACTTTTAGTGGAATCCACTCAACACAGGCAATGTTAGGGATTGCCGCTTCAAGTCTTTTGTTATTTTCTTCTTATTTTCTTGTTCCTTATTCAGTGGTGCACCTTTACACATTTGTCTCATTTCGTCATTAACATGCATTTCTCTTTCCCCTCACACACATACTGGACTTTAAATGGTTTGGGTCTGACTGATCACTTTTCTCCCTCCCCGACCACTCCAGTGAAAACGGTGCTGCAGCAGACTCTTCCGGTGCTCAGGGATGTAGTGGACAGCATCTCAGGGGAGTCGACCAAGTCACGTCAGATCTGTTACCAGAGTCTTCAGGAGTCTGTCCAGGTGTCCCTGGGCCTCTTCCCAGTATTCATCCAGCAGCCTGGTAAGAAAGTGATCATGATCACAATTATTAAAAGTTGTGTTGTTCTGCAAAGCTGAAAGCAAGTTTAATGCATGTTTGCTCTTGAAAATAATTTAGAATAATTATTTAATGTTCTTCTGTTTCCTTTCTTCTGTGTCAATTTTGTTTTGGTTGTTTTTCTCGGTTAGTTATCCCCTTGTGCGATTTTGTACAAATAAGAGTCGCTTATGAAGGGGTGCTGTTTCTTAACAGCATTCAATGTGAATGAAGCATGTTGCTCGAAGCATGGTCTAACAGGAAGACGCCTCTGTTCCTCAGATGTGACAGATGAGATGTTGAGCTTCTTCTTGACACTGTTTCAAGCCCTGCGAGTCCAAATGGGCGTCCCCTTCACCGGCCAGATCATCCACACCTTCCTAAGCATGTTCACCAGGTAAAGGATCAAGTCACTCCCAGTGACATCTTATGAACCATTGACTAGACTATGAACAATTAAATAAATATGCTTCAAGCTGGACTGAAGTCATCGTACTGATCTTGTTTAGAAGTTGGAAAAACTTTGGGTTCAGTTGGGTTTTTGGAAGCAGCATAGAGAGGAGCAAATGCGTAATGGAAATGCATTGAATGGCTGTTTCTTATAATGTGCCTGCTAAATAGATATGGGAGAATATCTATCAGCAATGTTGCTGCTTAATGTTCTGTGTGAGCTGTGAATACGGCCAATTCGCCGCTCTACGTCTGTGCTTCCGCCATATTGGAGTGGTCAAAATCCTCTATTAAACAAAAACAATGTCTATTGAAAGATGCAGACTTCTCTAC
The DNA here is from genome assembly GCF_960531495.2 of Zeus faber. NCBI lineage: Eukaryota > Metazoa > Chordata > Actinopteri > Zeiformes > Zeidae > Zeus > Zeus faber. The sequence continues at coordinate 19,852,098 of NC_137205.1, forward strand.
AAAATCAACTGTTCATCGATTAATTCAGAAACGATGTTCATGAAATTTGGTTTGTTATAGACATGGGAAATTGAACATGATATTGGTTTCTCATTGGAATTCAGTTACTGGGGTCGGATCTAATCTTATTTTTTCATTCACTACCATGTTTAAACAAAGTAGGTGTCATGCGTGCCTCATATTGCGCTTTCATTTAACAATTGAGTGTTGCTTAAATATTTTATATATTTTAGGATCTTTAACCATTGATCATCTTTTTGTTGTAGGTTGTTTCATCTCCCTTGTCAAATTTTGTGAAACTGACACCACAATGCTGTCAATGAATACATAATTCCTGCTTTTTGCCTTTTTAGGGATATTTTTCTTCTTCAGTGACACAGATATCGTTATGTATTGTAGATGAATTGTCTTGCGATGTATCACGTATGGCAGAATGACTGTGTCGTGGTAGCATCGTTATCCTGGGCAGCGTATTGTGATCGAATCGTCAGTTACTCTCGTGATTCCCACCCCTAATCAGCAGATACTTAAAGTGGAATTATTATGAAAACTCACTTTTCCAGTGCTTGTTCACATGCATTTGGATCTCTGATGGGCCCACAAACACAGTCGGTTTTGACACAAAGTCAAACTGAAACACCCCGCTCAGTTTTTTTTGTACCCTTGTACCTCACAAGGCCCACAGAATTAGAACCGCCCCCATCTTAGTAGCTTTTATTGTACATGTATTATTTTTATTTTCCGAAGTTTACTTGAAACAAATCCCCACGTCCGAGAGTCGCGGTGCGGTGTCCGTGTCTCCCCCAAGCTTGGAGCACGGCAAAGAAAGTCAGAGCAAACTTTAAAATGAGGCCTTGTAGATCTAATATTTGTGATGATTCTGCAACTGGATTGTTTATTTCTCGCCTCATATTTGTTCAGAAACTCACAGAACCCAGAACTTCTGCTCAAACCCCATTTTCTTAGATAACTGGTGCCTCGGGAAGGTGGCTCCTCCCACAAAAAACAGGACGGTATAGAGAGGTATGTTAGAATACCGGCTGTGTTCTGGTCTTGGCGACTTGCACCCAGTGCTGGGTGATTTCAAAATCCAAATATCAATTATCAGATTTGGATAAAATACAATAATAGAAGGTCAAAGAATAGCCATATTTTAGCGGCCGCCACTGGGTTTAGTAGGGAAAAAGAAGACAATAACTGACATTAATTTATATAATCATGGCAGGCAAACAACGTAGCACTTAGTGTTAGTAGTGTTTCAGTGAGTTGCATATTCCACAACAAATTACTTAATTTGGCCTCTAGGAAAAAGGAGAAGAGAGTCCAGATGATGAGCAGGTAGCAGATTTATTTTCTGGGCAAGATATAAATATTCGTGGAGGTACACCAGGTACTCCAAATTAGTCTTTGTTGTTGTTGTTGTCGTCGTTGTTGTTGTTATTATTATTACATAGTCTACTGTGGTAAACTAAGACATCACGATTGTTGCAGTGAAAGGTATTGTCTTCTTTGTTTTAGAGGGATCCTGTGGTGTTTAAGCATACATGAAATTTATTTATTCATGTATATTTATGGGAAAGGTAGATTTTGTTATACATTTTGGAAAAACATTAACATTGGTTTGTCTCTTTATCGGTCTCATCCGTGGTGATTCTCCCTCCCCCTCCTGGAGAAGTAATGATGATTAGATTGTTCTTCAAAGAGGGGGCAAAAAAAAAAAAAAAGAATGGCTAGAATACATAATACAATAGTATTTTCAGCATAAAAGTTCGAGAACATGTTTTAGGGGCCTCAGAGCTATATTAACTTGTGTAAAAAGGAGCATAATAGGTCCGCTTTAACGTATGGGTGACACTGTCCTCTTTGTCACGTCTTAATCCTGTTTTTAATCTGATCTGATCACTTTGTAGAGTAAAATCACTGCTGGCTTGTGCTTAAAGTAGCACAGATGTCAGACCCTTCCACATGGAAGGCCAGCAGTACGCAGGCTCATATTCCAAAGGGGTGGGTTCTACACCGGGTTATATTACTGATTAGAGCTGAGGGGTGAAAACGAAAAATACATCAGCTGGTGTTGTGATTGATTGAAACAAAGTACGTACTCGTGACGCTCTCTGGCCCACAGTGGTGTTTTCTCTAGTTAATATTTACTGTGCAAATCTCCGCGCTATCATCAAGTATGTCACCAGACCCTAAAAACCCCTTTTATGGTATCTTCCTGTTTGCTTGATTGTCAAGGTTTTATTAGTTTGACTTCCAAAGCCCACAAGATTCGACCGAACCTCAGTAACAAATCGATAATGCAACTTAAATAAATAAACCACTCAGATCTTCAAACCCTCTGCGTTGTGATGTCTTGTTGTAAAACACGTGCCACTGGACAATGGCTGTCCAGACCTGTTGAATGTAAAAACTAGAACAAGGCTGTCAGGCTTCCACATATCCTATTGTCATTTGCATTTAGAGTGCCAGTCTGTAAGATTGTTTTACTTAGAAATTCCATATTTGATATTAAAAAATGTCAGTTAACTTAAATTATTAAATGAGATTAGATTGAACTTATTGTCATTGCACAGAGTACAAGTACTGAGGCAACGAAATGCACTCTCTGCATTTGACCATCCTAGTAACTGATGTATCTAGGAGCAGTGGGCTGCCATGTAGCGGCGCCCGGGGAGCAGTTAAGGGGTTGTGTGTAGTCCTCCATGTTCTGTTTCTATTGTTGGTGCCGGGGTCTCATGTTCCAACCAATAATGAAGTGAAAGGCCCCCACAGTGAATTTGATAAACCATTTGAAATAGGAGCAGCACCCTAGGATGGAAAAAAATATATATATCCCTGCCACCTCAAGACTCTTCGGGAAAAACCCTGCGGAGGGGTAGTCAAATGGAACTCTGGTACCTGTAGTTTGATCCACTACAAGTAAACGGGTGGATTGCCACTTTAAACTAAGCTTAAATATTTAATTGTTTATGAAATCTCATTTAACCAATAAGTTTAGTTTACTGTTTGCATAGCCTGTTGTGTCACTGTGTTAAAGTTCAAATGAAACTGTGTGTGTGTGTGTGTGTGTGTGTGTGTGTGTGTGTGTGTGTGTGTGTGTGTGTGTGTGTGTGTGTGTGTGTGTGTGTGTGTGTGTGTGTGTGTGTGTGTGTGTGTGTGTGTGTGTGTGTGTGTGTGTGTGTGCGTGTGTGTGTTGCAGGGAGCAGCTGGCAGCCAGCATCCTGCAGGAGGGCAGCGCGGGGTGTCGGGTGGTGCAGAAGTTCCTGAAGATCCTGCAGGTGGTGGTGCAGGAGCCCGGCCAGGCTTTCAAACCCTTCCTCCCGAGCATCCTCTCCCTCTGCATGGAGCAGGTCTACCCCATTGTGGCCGAGGTCGGTTCCCACCACTCAGGCTCTCCACAAAATCTTTTAGGGTTTCCTTTGTTCGTTGTGATCCAACGTCTCGCTTTATATCAGCGTTGACCCGCTGGTTGTACAAACCTCCCTGCATTACCTTGGAGAGGCTCCCCTCAGTCACTATCAGTCGGATGGCCGATCAAATGAAGGCATTTGCGGTGGGGGCCCGTAGTAAAACCACAAGGAGTATTTCTGCATAATAATAAAAAAATAAAGGCACGATTTTTTTTTTCTTCCCTCAAAAAACACAAAAAACAAAATGTTTAGACTCTGATGATATGAAATTGCTGAAGTTGGACACACGTGGGATCTTTCTCTTTAAAGATGCGTCATTTTCCACTTCCTTTCGCAGCGCTCTTCTCCGGATGTGAAGGCGGAGATGTTTGAGTTACTTTACCAAGTGCTCCACCAGAACTGGAGGTATTTCTTCAAAACCTCCGTCCTGGCGAGCGTTCAGAGAGGAGCAGCGGAAGATACGATGGAGAACGAGGCCCAGTTCACCGCCGCCATGCAGGTGCGTCTTTGCGCTAATACGTTTGATAGCGCGCTTCTGGCTGCCAAGACGAAATGGTCGGCGCATTTCTATTATTTTATATTGATGGAAAATGATCCTTCGTAATTATAACCCCTATGTCAACATTAAGAAAGTGATAGCAACAACTTTGTAAACATACGTGTATTTTCTTTTGGCTGTGGAAACAATTTTGTCCGTGATCTCGACGTGTTATCCTCACTTTATAAACCCACATCAAGGCTCCAGGGTGATTCTTATTTTCAGGATCCGACCTGGTACTGTAACTATATTTAAGAATATGTCTTGGAATAGGTTAGCCGTCTCAGACCTACGGATGTCTAAAGGTCTAGCCCAAATATTGTGGCGATTGAAGAGTTTTATTCACCCCGTAGGATGTTTTGCAGGAAACGAGACGCTGTTTTTTCTGGCTCAAAAGCTGAATTAGTCCCAGGTTCAGTGAGTGCACCTGTCGGTGTGTCGTGCGGCACGCGACGCGGCGCCGCGTTTCAAGTTGCGTGGACGGAAACGAAAGCTGAGCCCAGTGCCAATCGGTTGTCCACATCGTCTCGCCGGTCTTTTCCAGGCTTTCGGGCAGTCCTTCCTTCAGCCGGACATCCACATCTTCAAGCAGAACCTCTGCTACCTGGAGTCTCTGAACAGCAAACACAAACTGTACCACAGAGTAAGTCTGTCCCCGTCCAACCCCGTGAAACTGTGCTGACTTGAGATTTGCTGTTGCTACGGTTGTAACTTCCTCGAAAACTGACAGCTCTAATGTTGTCAGTACTTATTTTCAAGCCCTTACAAGTTGTAAACATGTCATTTTTAACGACGTCGACGTTTGTTTCTCTGGAAACGAGTTGCACGGAGCCTCACTTATCTCTGATTCCGTGCATTCGCAGACGACTCGCTCTCTTTGTCGTCGTTATTATTTGTTTGTCTTTCGCTGCGAACTGCAGAAGCTGTTCCGGACCTCCATGCTGTTCCACTTCATCAACGTGCTCCTGCAAGTGCTTCTGCACAAAAGTCACGACCTCCTCCAGGAAGAGATCACGTTGGCGGTGTACAACATGGCCTCCGTCGACTTTGATGCCTTTTACTCTGCCTTTATGCCTGAGTTTCTTAACGGCTGCCAGGGGGTTGATGCCAACCAGCGAGGTGTCCTCGCACGGAACTTCAAACTTGAACGGGTAAGAAGTGTGGGCATGGGCGTCAAATCCAAGTATCTGCATTTTGAGATATTGATTTATTTTGTTTATTATTATTATTATTATTATATATTTTTTTTATTATATTGTATTAAATTTTTATTTTATTATTATTATGATTTTATTTTATTTTTATCAGAATGGCAAATATCCTATCCTTTAACAAAGCAATTCTGCTGTTGGTCCAGATCTGACATGTATGGGGTGCTACCATATCTGGTTCAACATGAGATCTAATATAAATGCAGTTTCTGCAGAGAGACTGTCTACAGAGAGAGAATCAGTGTCCAATGTCCCACTAAGTTACTTATTAATGTCTGCAACTCAAATTGATCTTCTGCTTCTTTTGCAACTAACCTCCTTTACCAGTAGTTCACTTGTGCTCGTGTTTTTCATTTTTTTTATTTTTTTTCTCTCTCCCCCTCCAGGACTTGCCGTCCTTCACCCAGAGTGTGCACAGGCTGGTGAATGACCTCCGCTATTACAGACTGTGTAACAGTAGTCTACCCACCGGCACCATCAAACTATAGCACAACGTCTGAGCAAACTGCTCCCCTCCTGTGATGATTTTGATTTGAAAGGATTACCTGTGCTAACCACTTTGCTCAACACACTCCCGACCCCGCCCCGCCCCACCCCGGCCTACGGTTTAGCCCAGCTCGTCTTTAGAGGAGTGGGAGGTCACCCAGAAGATAGATGGTCTGCTTGGGCAACTGGAGGCTGAGGATGCTGCTGATGTTTTTCTTTTTTTTCTGCTGTAGACGTTTTATTTTTTAAGAGGGGCCCCTCCTTCACCCATCGATGCCATTGATGACTCTGTGAGAAGAGTGTGAGCTTGGCGTAAAAAACGGACTTAGCTCAGACTTTGAGCCAAACGAGCCGGGCCTTCCACCCCGAGGCCGCCGCAGAATTAAACCTGGGCTGCGATTGAGCACTTTCCAACTCGATTTGAGTTTTTTATCACGTCGGCTTTTATTCATCTTGCCTTCAGTTTTTTTTTTTTCCATCTCCAAAGGAGACAGACTCTTGACTTAATCTCTTTCATATCATTCCATTCTGAAACAGAGAAATCATGCTTGACAAATAAAGTGCTTTTTTTATTAAAACTCAAACATCAGTTAATTTATTATCATGGAATGTGCTCTAACTTATGTTGATGACGGCAACTTTCAGTATTATTTGTGAGAACAATTTTATGTTTGTTTACCTTGATTTTAATCTTTTATCAACTTTTTCAGAGTTCAGTCCCTTTTCTCCAATGGCCTTTTAGATAATTATGGAATTGTACAGCAGTGGTCTTGCAATGCTTTGATCGAGTAAAAATCCTTGCAAATATATGGTCCTTTCTTCTCACCATGAAATATTGATTCAATTGATTCTATACAATGAAATGTAAATTTTTGGTGCTTGGCCCTATCAAGGACGATCTGTTATCAGTGCAAAGGTCTGGCTTATTTAACCTAGCTAAGGCGAGGGGAAGTGCTCTTCACGAGGGAAGGACTTCGGTCGGGGCAAAATTAGGTCATCTGTGTTTGATCAGAGTAACTTTGAATTGTCCAATAACGTGTCAGGGCGTTTTTTGTTTGACTTAAATATGTCAAATGGCATTGCTCCCTAATGAGGGGACACGAAGGAAAAAAAAAAAAAAATTCTCATAGGAGGCATTTCAGATGCTGTTAACGTCCCCATGCAAGTTACCAAAATCTTCTTGTCAAAATCACGGACACTTTAATGTCATTTAGATACAGATCAAAAATAAAAACTATAAAAACACACCGCGCTGTCCTAGAAATAGCACAGGCACACAAGGTGAAATGATGACGGTTGTTTAACAAATATCAGTAATTGCTATTATTCTCTCCTCTGATAGCTCTAGATGTAGTGTAAAAACGGTATATTTCACCAGGACGGGTCAAGAGGTTTAGCTGTCCAGGGTAATGTGCTAGTTTGGGGGTCAGTGACATGGGAGGCAATTAGTGTTCCTTAAACTGACAGTGTTCTACTGCCAGTTAGAATGAAAACACTGGCGTATTGCGTCCCAGCTTTGTTATATCATGGTGTGAAGGTTCTGCTTTCACAGCTCGTTTAACACTAATTTTGGGCGGATATCTTTTATTGCAGTAAGCCAACTAGTGACTGGACGTCAGCTCAGATGTCAACCTGGAAAGTATCATGCCTTTCTATGTGTATATACACGTAGGTGTGTGTTTGTGTGTAGATATTTTTGTAATATAAATTTGTCCGCCAAAAGGTTCTTCATTGTTCTTTGAATGAATGTGGCGTCTCCTGCCAGCATCAGTGAAGGTGCCGTAGTCATGGTGGTTGACCCCCAGCTGCCCGGTGGTCAGGTTGTGAAGACCCCAGTCCTGGTGGTCACCTCGGGTCAGCTGATCTGAATATGAAAGGAAGGTTTTCCACCTGAGCTGTTGCCAGGCTGGTTGTTCTGCCTCCCCTCCCTCCAGATGGAGATGCTGACGGTGCTGCAGGGGGCAGCTCCGTCTAACCGGTGGTACATTGGGGCAATTTGGTTTTGGGCAAATCTACTCGATAATTTGCGGAGAAGCCCCCAAGGAGTGTCAGGTGATAGATGTTTTGTGTTCATAAGAGTTTGGAAAGAAAGGCAGAGAGTAGTTGCACTGCACATCTGCAAATTGGTGATGGCCAGTGTCATAGCAGTAGACGTGCGGTTGTCGCAGTAGGCGTTTGAGTCTGGATCTTAATTTGCCAATGAAAAGAGGCGAGATCGCATTTTCTCCAATTTGCCCAACAAGTCGATTCGGTGAGAGGGCGAGCTAGAGAGTCTAACTTAAACTGAAAATAGTTAGTGAGCACGAAACAAACGTGGGGAACGTCACACTTTGCGTTTCTCTGCCAACACAAGTCATTTTGGAATAGCCGTAGGGTCAAAGGTTTTGGGGATCCACAGTTTGCATTCTTACACTTAAAAACTTCATTGTGATAGAATTAAAACCGAATCAAGCGGACAAACTTGGACAAACCTTTTTTTTTTACTGAGTCAATTTTAGTCTGTTGTTCCCTTGCGTCACTGCTCAATATTGGGTAGCCAGAGACATCTTCATATGGTGTCTTTGTGATGTCACAACCCTCCCCCTGTAAAGCAGGGAGAGTTTTCGGTTTGCACCCAAAAGGGGCACACTATACATTCCTTCTTTGTCGATATAGAAGGAGTCCTCTTCAGCCCGTAGTCTAAAGGGGAGCTTTAACGAAAAACTCACTTTTTCCCAGTGCTTGTGCACATACATTTGGGCCTCTGATGGGCCTACAAACGCACAAACCGAAGTGAAACAAGTCAGTCAGTTTGTTGTGAGCCGTCCGTTTCAGAAAAGGTGTCCTGAAACAACCCGCTCACATTGGCAGCCCAACCCTGCGTCAGGTTGGGCCACAGTAGTATTGGAACCGCCACCCGACCATCTGAGTAACTATACCCCGCGGCTAGAGCGCAGCATGGCGACCGCCACGTGCGTCTATAGCTGTGCTACCAGCACAAATCTTTCAAAAGAAAGAGGAATCAACACCAACTGTGCGCAAAGAAACTGCAGACGACGGAAATGTAAGTATTTATATAAATAATTCTGCTGTGTTTCAAAAAAAAAAGAAAAAATGTGTGCAGTAGATAGACTGTCCGATCCGCTGTGCGTTTCTCCAAACAAAAGCAATAAAAGTAGTGTTTATATTCTAGATGTCATTTTTATCTTCTTTTTTTCAAATCCGATGTTTACGTCAAATTAAAAATCCCTGCGGGCGGCGTCGGCAAAAAACTTTCAAACGAGGCCCTGTAGCTCTCATAAGAGCGAAGGCACAGCGACTTCGATTGCTTACTTTCCCGCCTCAAATTTTGGCGATTGTGAGAAATGACGGCGACTGATGAGGCGGAATCATTGAAAGTTTGTGGACTTCACGCGAAGAAACCCATTGGCTCACAGACCTCATGGCCTAGGGAGGGAGGCTCCTCCCGCACGAGAAAAAAACCCAAAACTTAAGTCCTGGAACAGCATGCATTAGAGGCATGTCACAATGGCTAGAATGCATAATCTGAGCTGTATTTAAAAAAAAAAACAAAAAAAACAACCAAAAAAAAAAACCTTGATAAAGATATTTTGGGGGCCTCAAAGACCTATATTAACCAGGTTGAAAAGGTGCACAACAGGTGCCCTTTAACGGAGACCCCGTGCGTTTCCCCAGGCTGTTTATGGTGGCGGTGGCGGCGGTGACCGGAGCGTTGCCCCCGGTGCCCGTGCTCCGCTTTGCCCCGCGTCAGGGAAAAAAACAAACAAGGTGTTTCCCAACGCTCGGCGTCACCGACGCTGGTCGGACCTTTTAAAACGGGGCCGGGTCCCTGTGCGGCGCTCCCCCGCTTGGCCCTTCACCCACTCGTGATTTGAGCCGCGGTGTCACGGAACGCGCGGCGGATACGGTCGGTCAGAGGCACTGGAAGCGCCGGGGGAACATGATCGTGCTGCGGGGAAGCGTGTTGAGGAGCCGCCTGCTCCTCCAGGCCGCTCCGGGGCTGCTCGGCCACAGGACCGCGACCAGTGAGTTAGTTCCCCCGGGGCTGTTGGACCTGCCCTGTCCCCCGAATACAGCAAGTATTTATACGGGAAACGGAGACTGTCACACGGGCTGTTGTTGGGTTGTGTTCTGTACTTCTACTCGTACTTTTCATCCCAATATCAATATAATTGAATAAATACAAAATGTTACTAATTACTATAAGAACTAAATAATGTCCATGGTATGTGCGTGCTGGGGAAAAACGACTACTTCTTATAATAATATTATTAATTACAATAACAATAACAATAATAATAATAATAATAATAATAATAACGATAAATTACAACAAAAATAACTTTGATGTCATAAGCGCCTTTCAAGGGAAAACTAAGCTTCACTGTCGGAAAAGTAGTAGTAATACAGTAGGATTCAAGAGGTTATTATTAGTAGTAGTAGTACAGTAGGATTCAAGATTCAAGAGGTTATTAGTAGTTGAAGTAGTACAGTAGTAGTAGTAGTAGTAGTTATAGTACTGTAGTAGTAGTACAGTAGGATTCAAGAGGTTTAGTAGTAGTATTTATAGACTGTAGTAGCAGTACAGTAGGATTCAAGATTCAAGAGGTTATTAGTAGTTGAAGTAGTACAGTAGTAGTAGTAGTAGTAGTTATAGTACTGTAGTAGTAGTACAGTAGGATTCAAGATTCAAGAGGTTTAGTAGTAGTAGTAGTATTTATAGTACTGTAGTAGTAGTACAGTAGGATTCAAGATTCAAGAGGTTTAGTAGTAGTAGTAGTAGTACAGTAGTAGTACAGTAGTAGTAGTAGTTATAGTACTGTAGTAGTAGTAGTAGTAATAGTAGTAGTACTGTAGTAGTAGTACTGTAGTAGTAGTATTGGTGTAGTAGTAGTAGTAGTAGTAGTAGTAGTAGAAGTAGTAGTAGTAGTAGAAGTAGTAGTAGTAGTAGTAGTAGTAGTAGTAGTAGTAGTAGTAGTAGTAGTGTAGTACTGTAGTGCAGCAGCCTCGCGGCTGCAGCGGATCCTTGACATTTCGTTCTCGTGGGTCACGTGCTGCTGGTAACTCGCGCGGTGCAGTTGTTCATTAGCTCCGCACCGGACGAGTGACGTGTCGGTCTTGAACGAGTGGGCTCCAGGAGTGGGCTGTAGGAGTGGGCTCCAGGAGTGGGCTGTAGGAGTGGGCTGTAGGAGTGGGCTGTAGGAGTGGGCTGCAGGAGTGGGCTGTAGGAGTGGGCTGTAGGAGTGGGCTGTAGGAGTGGGCTGCAGGAGTGGGCTGCAGGAGTGGGCTGTAGGACTGGGCTGTAGGATTGGGCTGTAGGACTGGGCTGTAGGAGGGGGCTGCAGGAGTGGGCTTTAGGAGTGGGCTGCAGGAGTGGGCTGTAGGACTGGGCTGTAGGAGTGGGCTTTAGGAGTGGGCTGTAGGAGTGGGCTGCAGGAGTGGGCTGTAGGAGTGGGCTGTAGGAGTGGGCTGTAGGAGTGGGCTCCAGGAGTGGGCTGCAGGAGTGGGCTGCAGGAGTGGGATGTAGGAGTGGGCTGTAGGACTGGGCTGTAGGAGGGGGCTGCAGGAGTGGGCTGCAGGAGTGGGCTGCAGGAGTGGGCTGTAGGAGTGGGCTGCAGGAGTGGGCTGCAGGAGTGGGCTCCAGGAGTGGGCTGTAGGAGTGGGCTGCAGGAGTGGGCTCCAGGAGTGGGCTGTAGGAGTGGGCTGTAGGACTGGGCTGTAGGAGGGGGCTGCAGGAGTGGGCTGCAGGAGTGGGCTGCAGGAGTGGGCTGCAGGAGTGGGCTCCAGGAGTGGGCTGTAGGAGTGGGCTGCAGGAGTGGGCTGCAGGAGTGGGCTGTAGGAGTGGGCTGTAGGAGTGGGCTCCAGGAGTGGGCTGCAGGAGTGGGCTGCAGGAGTGGGCTGCAGGAGTGGGATGTAGGAGTGGGCTGTAGGACTGGGCTGTAGGAGGGGGCTGCAGGAGTGGGCTGCAGGAGTGGGATGTAGGAGTGGGCTGCAGGAGTGGGATGTAGGAGTGGGCTGCAGGAGTGGGCTGCAGGAGTGGGCTGCAGGAGTGGGCTGCAGGAGTGGGATGTAGGAGTGGGATGTAGGAGTGGGCTGTAGGACTGGGCTGTAGTAGGGGGCTTTAGGAGTGGGCTGTAGGAGTGGGCTGTAGGGTTGGGCTGTAGGAGTGGGCTGTAGGAGTGGGCTGTAGGAGGGGGCTGCAGGAGTGGGCTTTAGGAGTGGGCTGTAGGAGTGGGCTGTAGGAGTGGGCTGTAGGAGTGGGCTGTAGGACTGGGCTGTAGGAGTGGGCTGTAGGAGTCGGCTTTAGGAGTCGGCTCCAGGAGTGGGCTGTAGGAGTGGGCTGTAGGAGTGGGCTGTAGGAGTGGGCTGTAGGAGTGGGCCGTAGAAGTGGGCTGTAGGAGTGGGCTCCAAGAGTGGGCTCTGGGAGTGGGCTCCTTAAAGTGGGCTCGCGTCGGAGGGCCCATTTATTTTTGTTTTTCTTTTAGTAAATGAATACAAGACAGAATAAAAGGATGATCCTTCAACGTTTTTGTTAAATCGACCCCTAATGTCTAACTTTGGTGATACCATTCAGAGCCCAGCGTCGTGACACTTTTGTACGTTGACCGGAAAAAGAAATGACGAATAACAAAATACGTTTTGAACAGAGCAGAAACATTTCTTGTTTCATATGGCACCATACAACTTTATCTGAAATATATGTGTCTGTATAGAGTTGTGTAATTATTTATTAACTATTACTAACTGTAACCATTTCATAAGAAGTGTGTTATTGTTCTAGAACTAGGAAAAGGACGAAAAATTTACAAATGTTTTCCATTACTTCAAGTTCTTACACCAAAGATAATGTTAAATGGCGGTATTCAGGAATAATAATGGTTTCGTGTAATTACATTGAATCGTTTTAAGTGATACATGTGCACACGTACCAATCACAGGTCAAAACATTGCTGAACGTGGCTGAGGTATGAAAGCCAGACGTGGCGCAGAAAGAGCCGCCTCTTATTGCCGAGCGGACCCAAATGATGCGACTCACTGGAAAGGGACATAATTCCCATCACGAGGGGACGCCGGCTCCCCCTCCGCGGCCGGAGGGGGAGCCGGTATCAAAACACTACATTTTGATATGATTTACTTATTGTTATTATTATGATTGTGATTATTATTATTATTGTTGTTGTTGTTATTGTTATTAGTATTATTATTATTATTAGTAGTAGTCGTAATAGTAGTGTAAGTAGTAGTAACAATTTATTTAGTTAAGTGGCCCTTTTTTGAAAGGCTGTCATGAATCAATTACTGTTATCGTTTTTGTAAATGGAAAAACTGACATCAGTAATCTGTGGACGTCGTGGATCCACCGCAACTCAGGCAAAATGAAAATAACGTGTCGTCGGGGCAGCTCCGGCATGCCGTCCTCCAAGTTTGATCCAGATCAGTCCGTTTTTGTGGAGCAATTTGATAAAAATCGGTATCTTTTTATAAAGTTTTTATGTCACATGACATACATGATAGCATTGCAGTCTAGTGTTTGATCACCAGTGTTTGATCAGTGTTTGTTTGTTTATTTGTTTATTTAAGTGCGTTTGGGCAACATCTAGTTCCGGAAGTGCAACGCAATGTTTTTTACGGCACCTCGGAAAGCTGTACTACGTACCGACCATGACAAGACTGGACCCTGTGTATTGATGCCTGCAGCTATATTTATTATTATAATTATTATCATAATTATAATAATAATAATAATAATAATAATAATTATTATTATTATTATTATTATTATTATTATTATTATTATTGTTGTTGTTGTTGCTGTTGTTGTTGTTGTTGTTGTTATTATTATTATAATTATTATTCTTATTATTTAAAAAAATATATAATTATAATAATAATAATAATTATTATTATTATTATTATAATTATTATTATTATTATTAGAATTATTATTATTATTATTATTGTTCTTGTTCTTGTTGCTTTTCCAGCATGCACATCCCATGAATTAACTTTATTTAGTTCTTTCTTCTCCTTTGTAATTATGATGTCCCTCTTCGGTTCCTAAATCTTTGTGTGTGTGTGTGTGTGTGTGTGTGTGTGTGTGTGTGTGTGTGTGTGTGTGTGTGTGTGTGTGTGTGTGTGTGTGTGTGTGTGTGTGTGTGTGTGTGTGTGTGTGTGTGTGTGTGAGAGATGATTAGGGCTGCGTGATATATCTGTATAATATTGTAAGCTTCATAGACCGTTCTGATCGGACTCTACTGTCCCTCCCACCAGACAACGCTGCAGAACGGACTCTGATCGCAGTGAAGCCCGATGGAGTCCAACGCCGACTGGTGGGACAAATAATTCAGCGTTTTGAGCAGCGGGGCTTCAAACTGGTGGGCATGAAAATGTTACAGGTACGGAACTGTCTCAGGAGTTAAAAACATCTGGGTGTGTCAACATTTTTGGCATAAAATTGCTGTTCTTTGATTTATTGCTGTTCTTGAATATATCAACACTAGAGAATACAGTGACTCCATAACAAGCATGTCACATATATTATTATTATTATTATTATTATTATTATTATTATTATTATTAATAATAATAATAATAATAATAATAATATTATAATATATATTATTATTATTATTATTATTATTAATAATAATAATAATAATAATAATAATATGATATTATGTATTATTATTATTATTATTATTATTATTATAGCTTAACTATATAGCACCTTGAAAAACACAGTTTAAAAAGTGCTTTGACAGATGAAATAAAAGCAGAGCGCTCAGATCATACATTTAAAAGACAAAGGGACATCATTAAACAGGAATTCAATTAATTAATTGAATTGAAAAAGCGGATAAAGAGACAATAGAATTAATACATTAATAAAAACCATATGATCATAAGTAATATAAATAAAAAGGAAACAAATAAATAAGTAAAAAAAAAATATATATCTTTTTTATAAAATAGATATAGAAAGGCGGCGACATCGCATAAAAGCAGATCTATAAAACACTTTTGAGGAGTTATTTAAAAGAAGCCCCTGATTCAGCCAAGTCTTCTCAGGCAGTTCGTTTCAAAGCCGAGGGCCCCACGACAGTCTAGACTTTGGAACAGCCAGACGGGCCCCCCCGCCCGTCTGAGGATCTGAAGTCATATGGGGTCAACACATCTGTTATGTAGCTTGGAGCCAGACGCAGACGTGCTTTAAAAGTGATCAGTCAAATCTTAAAATCCATTCCCAAGCGAACAGGGAGCCAAAGATATATCATTTTTAAAAACCATACTGTTATAGAGTTGATACTGATGTGTTGCCGTTAAGTGAAGGTAAGTACAGCTCTATGAAATCAGGGTTAGGGTTTCCTGCGTCCGTACTTTAACGGTGAAATGGAATCCCGCTTTGTGAATCCAAAACGCGCGCTTCCAAACTGAAGGTGCTGTGTGTTTTAAGCAGTGGACCGTTCAATGAAATGTAACTCACAGTTTTTGGCTCACCCCTGAAGGCCTCTGAAGACCTGCTGTCTCAACATTACTGCGAACTGACCCAGAAGCCCTTCTATCCCTGTCTACGGCAATACATGACGTCTGCGCCCGTGGTTGCCATGGTGAGGGCGCGCGCGTTGATCCGATTTTCGGTGTCTGGAGCGAGCTGGGAATGCAATGCAAATGCGTACAATCCATGCATGATGCAATGTCTTTTTTTTTTTTTTTTTCGATGAAGGTGAAATTTAAATGAGGAAATTTGGAAAATTCAACCTCGAATTACGTGACCTGGAACGTTCCGAGCGGGGCCTGCGACCGTTGAAGTCTGAAAAGGGTTGTGTTGTGTTGTCGTCGTCAGGTGTGGGAAGGGCACAACGTGGTGCAGTCATCCCGCAGCATGGTGGGAGTGACCAACCCGGTGGAGGCCAAAGCCGGAACAATCAGAGGCGACTTCTCCACTCACGTCAGCAGGTATTCGCGCAGCGGAAAACAACGACGTCCATCAACACCTGGAAGGACAAAAGCAGGAGGCGAGATCAACGCAAAATAATTCTCCAAAAGAAGCGAAGACACGGCGATAAAAAAAAAAAAAAAAAAGACTGTCTAATGTTTATGTCTAAACTTATTCGATAGTTATAATAATAATAATAATAATAATAATAATAATAATAATAATAACTTACTTTTACATACCCCTTCAAAAAAACAATAATAATAAGGTCAGATAGTTAATGCTTTTCCATTTGCTTCACTAACCCCAACACGCACGCCAGAGTAGATTGCGTTGCTTTAAATATTCGTCTCAATTGAATATGCAGGTAATTATAAAATGTGTCAAGATTCAAGATTTCCAGATGTTTATTTATCACATACTTGTACATATACGGGCATACATATGTGTAGTGAAATGTGATTGCAACGCGCCCGGAGATTGTGCACAATATGTACAAAGGCACAACAGCAAATTAATTAACTAACTAATTAAACAAACTGATTCCTAAAATGTAATTCAGTAGAATAGAATAAAAAATAGAAAATGATAAGAATAAAAAGGTAATATAATGAACAGGGATGCAGAAATAGAAATAAGAGGAACAGGCTATTGTATATATACAGATACAGTATGTACAGTAAAGTGGCGTGTGAATAAAGTGAGCTAGGTGAGGCTGCGGTAGTGGTCAAATTTTCACGCCGAGACCAAAAAAAACAACAGAATATCATGAGGGTCCGGGCGCTGGAGGAGCTGAAGTATAATATCTCTTGACTGTGTGTGTCGGTGCCAGGAACGTCGTCCACGCCAGCGACTCGTCGGAGGGGGCTCAGAGGGAGATCCAGCTGTGGTTCCAGGGGAGCGAGCTGCTCAACTGGGACTGAGGCGCCGCCGGGCGGTGAGCGTCGGCTCGTTGGAAAAAAGGAGCCGATTTCCAGAGCAACTAACAGTGTTTAACCCGCCGGGCCAACGAGGACAAAGTGTGTCACAGTTCATCACTTCCTCTACCTCTTCTTCTTTCATTTGTCGGCGATGCCGGTGCCACTCACACGAAACGGGTGGAATATCAGTGAGATTGGGTTTACAAAAAGGATTTATCTTAATTATGAAAGCCTTATTCTGTAACAGACGTTCTAATGCTTGTGTCTTATGTTATTATTCTTAATGGTAGAGAAATTACAAAGCCCCCCGTTGGGTCGTAAGTTCGAGTACAATAGAGGAACACATTTCAGCGCCTGCCTGTCGAGGTGCGGCTTATGGGTAGACAGTTAATTTGGGCATTCAGAACTATAGTTTGCAAACTTGAGTGTTAAAAGGTGTCACGAGTGGATTGAACTGCTGGGAGCTAATGGAGTCAATAAGGTCAATGTGAACATTTAAGAGTTTCTTAAAAATTGATTTTATTTTACGTATATTGATCCTGCACACCTCTGCAGCTGTATGTTACAAGGATTTGGACATGTCACTGACAGGATGGGGACTAGCCACTGCAGCACTGTGATTGGCTGTAGGGTTCTTGGTCTACAAGTTGTAGTGCTCTGATTGGCTGTAGGTTCCTTGGTCTACAAGTTGTAGTGCTCTGATTGGCTGTAGGTTCCTTGGTCTACAAGTTGTATGGCTTTGATTGGCTGTAGGTTCCTTGGACTATTTTGATTGGCTGTAGGGTTTAAGGACCACAAGCTGCAGTTCTCTGATTAGCTGTAGGCTTTATGCGCAACAACCGGCAGCACTCGGATTGGCTGTAGGGTTCTTGGACTGCTCTGATTGGCTGTAGAGTTCATGCACTACAAGTTGCAGCGCTCTGATTGGCTGTAGTTCCCTTAAACTACAAGCTGCCGTGCTCTGATTGGCTGTATGGTTCATAAACCACAGGCTGCAGTGCTCTGATTGGCTGTAGGGCCCATGCACTTCAAGCTGCTGCACTCTGATTGGATGTAGTTTCCTTGGTCGACAAGTTTTGGTGCTCTGATTAGCTGTGGGGTTCTTGGAATACTCTGATTGGTTGTAGGGCTGATGGACTACAAGTCGCTGCGCTCTGATTGGATGTAGGCTTCTTGGACTACTCTGATTGGCTGTAGGGATCACGCGCCACAAGTTGCAGCGCTCTGATTCGACGTAGGGTTCTTGGTCTACAAGCTGAAGTTCTCTGATTGTCTCTATGGACTACACTCTGCAGTGCTCTGATTGGCTGTAGGGCCCATGGACTACAAGCTGCTGCACTCTGATTGGCTGTAGTTTCCTTGGTCTACACGCTTCAGTGCTATGTTTGGCTCTAGGGTTCTTGGACTGCTCTGATTGGTTGTAGAGTTCATGCACTACAAGTTGCAGCGCGCTGATTGGCTGTAGTTCCCTTAAACTACAAGCTGCAGTGCTCTGATTGGCTGTATGGTTCATAAACCACAAGCTGCAGTGCTCTGATTGGCTGTAGGGCCCATGGACTACAAGCTGCTGCACTCTGATTGGCTGTAGTTTCCTTGGTCTACAAGCTTCAGTGCTCTGATTGGCTCTAGGGTTCTTGGACTACTCTGATTGGCTGTAGGGTTCTTGGACCACAAGCTGCAGCGCTCTGGTTGCTGCAGGGCTCTTGACTACACTCTTCAGCGCTCTGTTTGGCTTTAGGGTTGTAAGACAACACTGCATGTTCCTCTGTGCGACGTGATCAAATCAGTCCAACGTTGTTTTCTCTGATAATTTCGAAATGCAGAAGAAATGAATGTGAAATAATTTATTTGCTTAACAATTCCTCAAACAAACTGTGTACAAATATTGTCGTTTCATTTCATCTTCTTGAGTAAAAACTTACTGACAAGCGCATGAAGTGTCTTCATTTAAAAATTGAAGCACTCTTTCCAGTTGTGTTAGAAAATATGGCAATGGATGACTGTACTCTAGAGTTGAACATTAATATCAGGCACTATTTTTTACACAAAAACTTTTTTTTCCCCAAACCGGTTTTCTACAAATGCTTTCCAAGATTCAACATATTCAAATTGCAGGTGAACCCTGGACATTTCCTCTTGATTGAAGAAAATACAGACATTCAACGACAGGTTTATTTTTTTCCAAAATATTTTCAATATTTTCGGCACATTTCACTCGCTTCAATTTCACTCCACCGTCTCTGTAAATACTTCAACTGTGTCAGAGCTGTCAAAAACACGGCTATTACAGAGATAAGGTAAACAAGTGATTTGAAATTAAAACATTTTTATTTTTATCAATGATATATTATTAGAAAAAAACAATACTTCGTTAAAATTACCTTAAAGAGTCAAACGCCAAATGGCCTCAAATCAAATGTCAAATACAACCACTGTATTATCCGATTTGTAAATACTCAAAATATAACTCATGCAGGGTCACACAAGTTGTTGCATGCAGCTCTCAAAATCAACGGTGTTGTTTTTGCGAGCTTTGTCTGGAGTTTCTAAAAGCTCTCTCACACCACACTGCCCATTGACTTCAAGTCGACCTTCTCCTTCTGCTTTGCCATCACTTTTTCCAGCTCTGTGGTTTTGTGAACATCCTGCAAAAGAAAGTTTGACACAGTGGGGTTTATTTTCTTCGTTTTTTTTTGTTTTTTTTTTTACAGATATTCGAAAACACTGCACATACACAATGTGTGTGATTACAAGCCTCTACTCTTCTGAGCAAGAGGTTTTTGTTTATAACGGAATATTCAGACGTTCCCTATGTTCTTAGAGAGACTGGGCCTTATGGTTTGACTTACTATTAATCCGCGAAAACCGATGACTGTGGTGCACTGAGCATTCAAACAATGGAGAACAAAGTACTGTACTGTTAAGTACTGGACGACATGCCGACAATCTCCGGTCCTTATATTTAATTATCGGCCACTATCGTGTACCCTTACGGTCCGCTTCAGCCCAATCGTGATCTTTAAGTGTCCCTCGACAGCTGTGATTTCGCTGTGATTTTCCATATATTACAGGACATGGCGGCATTGGTGTCCCCGCTGTAAACCACCTCCATTAGTTAACCGCAGCCCATCGTAAAGATGGAGCTATGCGCATGAAAACACACACAAGTACAGCCATACAGTACACACATTCGGAGAACAGGTTCACCTCCGAGGGGCAGAAGCCGTCCGAGGTCGACGCGTTTCTGTCTTTTTCTTTCTGTACAACCCAGATAGATAGATAGATAGACAGATAGATAGAGAGATAGGTAGATAGATATATAGATAGATAGATAGATAGATAGATAGATAGATAGATAGATAGATAGATAGGTAGATAGATAGATAGATAGATAGGTAGGTAGGTAGGTAGGTAGGTAGGTAGATAGATAGATAGATAGATAGATAGATAGATAGATAGATAGATAGATAGATAGATAGGTAGGTAGGTAGGTAGGTAGATAGATAGATAGATAGATAGATAGATAGATAGATAGATAGATAGGTAGGTAGGTAGGTAGGTAGGTAGATAGATAGGTAGGTACCTCCAGCAGGGCCTTCTGTACCATGACCTGGCTGTAGACTCTGGCACCTTCGCCAGGCGAGACGGTGCGGAGTTCTTCCTTATTCAGGGAGAAGAGCTGCGCCCCAGTTAGAATGCCCAGACTCTGGATGGTCCTGACAGCCAGAGAGAAGAGAGACAGCGCATTGGCAGGGCATTTTGTAGGCGACCCCAGCCCTGAGACCTCAGACGAGAAGGGGAAAAAAAACTGCTTGGATCATTCGACTAATCGATTGACCGCTTGGTCAACATAAATTACGAATGACGAGGAGCCTAAAATTGGCTTTGTGGGTACAACCCGAGTGGATGCGTGTACCCCAGAAAGCTTGTCCATTTTCTGTGGATTGGTAAATAGGTGCCACCTGGACAACTAAAAGTCAAACAGACCATCCGGTGCGTTGGGGTGTCCTGACTGAATGTCAGGACAGCAGTGCCAGGCCCCGCCCGGCTCCCTCGGGGGTTTCGCGTCTCGTTAAAGGACGCCTCAACCCGTTTTCAAAGGACTCCGCTCCAGCGGTGAGGACTCACTGCCGACTGAAGCCCTTCCCCAGGAGCCAGGCCTCCACCTGGGCGGGTGGGGAGTGGTAGTCCAGCGGTGCGGCGGTGTCAGCCGCGCGGGGGATCACCAGAGGTCGGACCGAGCCCGGTCGACCCTTGGCCAGCCGCTGGAGAAGCTCGTCGTTCATCATCAAAACTGCGTACGGGGTAAAAAAAACACGCACACACGGCACGCGTGTGAAAGAAGGCCCTGTCGAAAGTCTAGGTGAAGATGCAATACGTCTTCTTCTTGAAGGGGTTACTTAAAGCAGCGTAATTTTACACGTTGACCGCCCCGAGACATTTGTAAAATCTCAACCGTAAAAATCAATCAGCTAACAAGCACCGAGGCTCATAGATGACTTGCTCCCAACTGTATTTGACGATGCATGGTCACAAATACCTTTTCCCGCATCTCCCTCCTGCATGGGAGGCATGCTCAGAGGTCGCCCCGTCGGGCTCGTGGCGATGGGGCCGCCGCGGGTAGGGCTTGCCGGGGCGAACGAGAAGTACTTGTTTGACCCGGGGGAGAGGGGCGACTTCTGTGGGAAGAAAAAGGCGGGAATGAGCTGAGGCCGGGAGGAGCGACGAGGCAAACCGGCGGGTTGGCTGCGTCCACGCTATCGCGACACTCATCCCCCCGCGTACCAGGGGGCTGTGTCCTCCGGTCTTATTCAGAGCCGAGAGAGGCTCCAGGATGTTGAAGGGGACAAATCCTATCTGGTCGAAGCGATTCCGACACTTCCACCAGCGCTTCGACGACTCGACCACCTGAAAAAGGCGGAAGATTACAAACACAGCCTGATGCTGCCTGCCCGTTCATAAACGTATTCTGTGGATCACGGTGACGCTTCAGTGGGATGTCTACCTCAAGAGTTTCTCCTTGGAGCACAGACAGCTCACTGCTGTTTCTGGCCACAAAGTCGTAACTGCAGCAGAAATGTCTCTCCCCCTCCGGTGGTAGTTTGCTGCTGTCTCTTGGGGCAGAGGTCGTCAGGCAACACAGGTCAAGTTCGAGCAGTACTCACACACATACACACACACACACACACACACACACACACGCACCCAAGCGTTTTACAGACTGAAGAATAATGTAAATGAGAAACATCCGTTACCCAACGGATGTTTCATTTCTCGGTGATTTCTCCGTGCATCCACACGCGAGAAATCACAGAGGTGGGAAAATGTTTGGAAAATGAAGACAGGTTAAGTTCATCCTCAACCAGAAATGGATTTACAACGGGACGTTGGGTGGTGAATTTTGATTTTTTTTTTTTCAATATACAGGATTGTGCTCAAGCAATTTAATCAGAACACATGTATACACCCCGATTTATCATTGAGGGGCATCAGCCGGTTCAGCGTCCAGAGACTTACATCTCAATACTGGGTTGTCCGAAGGCCCCCTCCATGGCATATGACACACGGTCCTGCACAGAGTCATATCGTTTGTAGTTGAAATTGCAACCCTACACAAGTGTAGGCATTACTCTTCACAAGGATATGTTCTCTTCCTGTTTGCTCCTGCTTACTCTGAGAGAATCCTGTTTATGTTGGGACTCGATGGGGTCTTCCAATGGCTTGCCCTGCCAGTCCACGGCCACCGACCGCCACCCGTCCAGAAAGACGGGGGAGTAGGGGGGGACCAGGACCCCGAGCTGGGAACTGGAGGAAATACAGTATAGAGAGTAATATGACATATAGTAAGACGTGCAGTATTCTCTATAAACAAGGGGCCTCAAACTGGAGGCCTGGGGTCCGCATGCGACCTGCAAGACAATTTAATGCAACCCGCTATAAGATATTGTGAAATCTGTCCGCAAACGAATGTCAGAATCACAATGCTTTTCTAATCCATGCATTATTTGCTATTTCTTTCTAAATTAAAGGGAACATCTATCAAAGATTATTGTTGACGAAACATCTTTTTTTTTTTTCATTAACAGCTTTTATTATTAGGCCATTTCTGTCATGTGGGCGTGTAAAAAAAAAAACAACCCAAAAAACCCTCATTTGAGTGTGAGACCCCTGCTATAGACCAGCTGTACAGACCAGCGCAGGGTCCAGTTGGGTCCCAGTGAGGTCCACAGCGCCTTCTCCTCTGGGCTCAGATGCTGCAGGAGCAGCGACACTGCTCCCCTGGTCAGCGCCGGACTGACCACCGAGGCACCCAACGCTGGTCCCCCGGTGGTCTTCACCATCTGTGGAGGGAGAGCGACAAAATGGATATCAAACACACACACACACACATACACACACACACACACACACACACACACACACACACGGACTGACTGACTGACTGACTAAATTAGGGAATTAACCAATGGACTCACCAAACCCAGAGGAATAAAAACATGATGCAGCAGCTCGGGGGAGCCTGGCTCCACGATGCACGCCTTCAGGCGGTCCTGGATCAGTCGTGAAATAATGCAAATCGTTCTGAATTGTTTTTTGCCGTTTTGCCGAACAATTTTAAAGCTGACGTGTTGCGGGTTCCGCGCTTACCAGCAGACTGAGGGAGTATTTTATTTTCTGAAAGATGTCCACAAACTCCTCCTCCGGCGGGGGGCAAGCTTTCATGGAAACCAAGTCCTCTGCAGAAAGAACAGTGCAAACAAAATGTATTTCTTATTACATTTTATGTACGGTTTTAGAATTTATTTTTTGATCCTTCAACATAAGATGGTTTGGATGTGAAGACCTCATGTGGGGTGTTTCTTTTTGTAGACACTCGACGTCAAAAAATTGGACGCGGAACGGTTGGAACGTGCCTATAACATTCTTGGCGGAGAAAGTAATCAACTGTATGAGTACTTAATGTGTGCTCTATAGTCTCACCCTCCTGGTTTTTCTTCTTGCTGTTCCTGCTCCTCTTCTTCTTCCGCTGGTTGAGGACTCCCTGGGCCTCAGCGACCTGCTGCAGGCGGCTCATGAAGCGCTCCACGTCGTCGAAGCAGTGGTTCAGAATCTCCTACGGAGGGTTTGACAGACATCAAACTTTATCACGCTGAACAGGGGGAATTAACACAACAGATGCAGGGTTTCCATAGAGCATTGTGAATATGTGTCTCAGAAATCCCATGTTGAATAATATAATCAGACGCATCGCAATAAACTCCATTATTTAATATGAAATCGAAATTAAAAGAAAAAAGAAATCAGCGAATAAGTAAATGAACGTACTTTAAACATGTCAGAGCTAATACTGAGATGTGTGCACATGTATTCAGGCAACCACGTACCACCTCTCCCTTTGCGTTCTGCTCCGCGAGTCCACCGTTCACTGATCAGAGGAAACGACATTGAACCTGAATTTACGTCGGGTTGAACAATTTGAGCATGTCACATTTTTCCCACCAAACAGCCAGGGCAAGCAGAAAGGGACAACCGCACTACGCATCTTTAACAGTTCACCCAAATAAAAGATGGGAAAGCCCCTTGTTCAAATGTGTGACGGCGGGGTTGTTTACAAGCGGGGGGCAGGTCACAGGTACGGTTCCTTTCCTTGATC
>NC_137205.1:19878756-19916256 GCF_960531495.2 Zeus faber
TTCTTCTACATCAAGTAGATGGTCGGGGGTTAGGGTCCGATCTGATGGAGCATGTGTGGGATGTGCTTGAACAACAAGCCCGAGGCCCCTCCTCACAACTTCCAGGACTTAAAGGATGCTAACGTCTTGGTGCCAGATACCACAGGACACCTTCAGAGGTCTTGTGGAGTCCATGCCTCCACGGGTCAGCTGTTTTGGAGGCACTAGGGGGAGCTACACAATGAGTTGTTAGTGGTGGCGTTAATGTTGTGACTGATCGGTCTACATTCACTCTCATTTTTACTTCAACAACAACCATAGTTTGAGAAACCCCGACATCAGTGACATGAAGGACGTTGCAAATACCGCGACATTGTGCAGATGATTCGTTTCAAAATGCAACTTCGCTTCTGCTTCTTTGTTGTTCACGTTCGCTCGCCGCCTCCTTTTCTAACGTGGGACGCGCGCTGCTCAGCGCCGCGCTAATCCGGTGTTGACCTTCCGAATGCGACACTTGGCCAAAACTGTCAAGATGGGGGGAAAAAAAGGAACAAAAGACTAGTCGCCGTACCGAGCGCTGCTTTTTGCCGCCGGTTTGCGCCAGAGGCCTCGGGATGCCATTCCACACATGCAGAGAGGCCCCCCAGCATTCCTCTCGCTCAGCCGCGGTGACATCAATCTCCTTTCGGGACGTTCAAGGCCTGCGAGGCCGACACCCCGCGTATGGAAAGTCATTCAACTCGTCTCTACACAGTGTATGTTTTTTTTGATTGTCTTCGTTTTCCTTTGCCTCCCTCTAAGTGAAATATCCCGTTCTGTACAGTTCTCTTCTCTCTGAGGCCTTGAGCCGTGGCTCTACCTAACCCCCGCCCCAAAAGAAGACCATGTCCCGGAGGAGACGCTGGTTTAATATAAACCCAAAAGCAATAGCCTTTCTTTTATTTTTCCCCTAACCTGAGGGTGGTGACGGCGGTGGCGTTAGAGAATATTTCATCGCGCTCTTTTCTTTGTTCCGACAGACCTTGAAAAACAAAATGATCCAAATGATCAAAGGCCCAAACTATGAAGCTGGGGCAGAAACTGCGTGTGTGTGTGTGCGTGGGATCTCTTGTATCGCCGCTGGGGTGGGAGACGCCGGGCACGGGGAGGAACTCAGCCCTGACAAACCAAAAAACCTGCGGCGACACAGGGCTTTGCCTCGGAGCGGTTCCTGAAACAGCCGGGGTCACAACACGCATCGCAATGTTCGACGGAAGGACCGGATGGTCTCACGCCAGTCGTTCAAAGGTAATCTTCGTTTTTTTGGGGGGGGGCATTTTGCATTTACATTTACTCAGTGATCACACGCTTTTGTCCAAAGCGATTTGCACGAGAGCCTAAAAACAGTCAAAGCGCACGTGGTCCGGTTGGAGCAACCTTAAATTGAAGTGCATGAGAACCTGTTTTTCTAAACCGCTGCAATATGATAAGTACTCACATGTTGTAAGAACATTGTGTCATAACAACTTAAAACCAGGCAACATGAACAAAAAACAGGAATAGTTAGTCGTGGGTAAGAGGCTGAGGTAGAATGGGTGTATATGGAGCCGGGTCTTCAGGCTGTTTCTAATGCAAATCATATCGATGATACTGGCCACGCCCTGATCAAGGCTGCACCGCCGAAACGTCGCTGCGAAAATAAATTCCACTATAATTGTAGAGAAGTTCGCTGTGTCTGTCTTCAAACCCTGTGAGAGACGAGCTCCTGACGAGGCAAAACCTCTTTAGATTCATTCAAGTTCAGTATCTATCTATCTATCTATCAATCTATCAATCAATCTATCAATCTATCTATCAATCTATCTATCTATCTATCTGTCTGTCTGTCTATCTGTCTATCTGTCTGTCTGTCTGTCTGTCTATCTATCTACATCAATTTGAGTAGTTTGAAATTCATTTTAGCACAATAAAATACATCCAACCAACTGACTAAATGAATGTTACAATTTTAAATGGTTTTTCATATTTTTTTCATATTATTAAGCAATTAAAAAATAATAATAAAGATGAAAACCACAGGGCAGTTTATTTTCCCCTTGATTTTCAACGTGCTCCCAGTGGCCCCCAGCTCAGGCCCGTCTGGGACCCCTGATCTATACCATGCACTGGCAGCCCCTCAGGGGGTCTTTTTACAGTCGTGCCCTCTTGTGGATCTATTGTGAACTGCAACGATTATAGACTTCAGTTTGACATTTTCTTATTAAAATACAGTGGCATGTTCTTTCTTGAATAGCTGACTGTGAAAATAAACCGATAAATTCAATTCAAATTTGAAAATGAAGTTAAATCAAGTCTAGTTAAGTTGATTAAGTCAAGTTTCTCTAAATTTCCCTTCATCAGAGTACAGTCTCAAAAGGGCACCCACTGTGATTAAGGGCTATGCTGCATATTCAATGTTGATTTTTTTTTTCGTTTGTTTTATTGATTTACATTTGCACCAGGGTATCAACATTCAACCTTTTAGCAAATTACTGACATTAATCAGTCAGAAATTGAAAATAAACACTACTGATATCAGTATGCCTCTCAATATCACACACTTGGGGCCTGGTACTAAATATAAACAAAGAGGGGCTGAAGGGTGGACAGATTCCATTTCATCTGTTGGCAGTTGTCCAGCAGAATATAAAGTGTTAACATCAACAGATTTGATATATTCACATAATCACACAGACAGCTTTTCAGTTAAAAAATAAATAAATAAATAACTCTAATCCAAAACAAACCTATAAATGTCTGAAATGACACTTAAAATGAATCAACCAGCTCCCATAACCTTAATAAGAGATATAGATTACATTTAATATTATTATGGCAAATTATACTATATTGCTGATATTACTTTAGAATTACAGGTATTTTTTTAATAATCATAGATACTGATATTACTTTAGAATTAAAGGTATTGCTTTAATAATCATAGATACGGATATTACTTTAGAATAACAGGTATTGCTTTAATAATCATAGATACTGCTATTACTTTAGAATTACAGGTATTGCTTTCATAATCATAGATATTGATATTACTTTGGAATTACAGGTATTGCTTTAATAATCATAGATACTGATATTACTTTAGAATTACAGGTATTGCTTTAATAATCATAGATACTGATATTACTTTAGAATTACAGGTATTGCTTTAATAATCATAGATACTGATATTACTTTAGAATTACAGGTATTGCTTTAATAATCATAGATACTGATATTACTTTAGAATTACAGGTATTGCTTTAATAATCATAGATACTGCTATTACTTTAGAATTACAGGTATTGCTTTCATAATCATAGATATTGATATTACTTTAGAATTACAGGTATTGCTTTAATAATC
The DNA here is from genome assembly GCF_960531495.2 of Zeus faber. NCBI lineage: Eukaryota > Metazoa > Chordata > Actinopteri > Zeiformes > Zeidae > Zeus > Zeus faber. Next base: position 19,882,117 of record NC_137205.1, read on the forward strand.
ATAGATACTGATATTACTTTAGAATTACAGGTATTGCTTTCATAATCATAGATATTGATATTACTTTAGAATTACAGGTATTGCTTTAATAATCATAGATACTGATATTACTTTAGAATTACAGGTATTGCTTTAATAATCATAGATACTGATATTACTTCAGAATTACAGGTATTGCTTTGATAATAATAGATACTGCTTAAGGATAATCAACCACGTCAAGTACCTGATGTTTGAATACCCACCTCCTCTTTCCGTCTTCTCTTCATACGTCATGGTTTCCCACTTAAAGTAAAGCTCCAGCAGATAGATAAGTGCCAGTGACAGTGAAGGGCCCTCACTCCAACCAACATGGTCCTGATTGACACCGCCCCTAAGAGCCATCTTTCTCACAGAACTGAATAACAAGGTATTACATTTCACTGCATATATGTATGAAAGTATGTATATGCATGTGACAAATAAAAATCTTGAATCTTGAACAACCACATGTTCCCCCCCAGCCTGTGGATTATCCAGAAGGTAACTTCAACAACTTGTTAAAAACATGTCTCTTCCTTCCGACAGTGACGGGCTCCCTCTCAGGTGCTTTATGACGCTCTCACGGCCGTCCTGAGAGTGGGGGCCCACCACGATCAGCGCGGACGAAAGGTCCGTGTACAGGTGCCGTTAATGTGTGCGCCGCGTCAACCGTCCAAAGTAAACTAAATAAACGACGACAGAAAGTTGTTGTGTAGTCAATACTTTATTGATTCACCTCACACCGGGGGACCATGGTAGAAATTCCGAAGTGCGCTGTGGGAATTTCCACGACATTATGATATACTGTGATCTGCCTATAATAAACTGTATAGACACATGTATAATATTTAATATTTATTTATGGGTTCGATTCCCGCCCGGGGCGCTGTTGGCACCGTGCTCCGGGCGGGTTATCTCCCAAATAGGAGCCTTTCTGTGTGGAGTTTGCATGTTCTCCCCGTGCTCACATGGGGTTTCCTCCACCTCACGTCACTAAGGACCCCCACCAAAAAACATGCACCCATCATCGTCTGACCAGCGATGGACACTCGTCACCAGGTCCCCGGGCGCGTCCACGTATGCTGCCCACTGCTCCTGGCTGCCCCCCCGGAGGAAGGACAAGCCAGGATGGAGAAAATGCAGAGGCCTCATTTCACCGGCCACCACCCAAAGCATGTGCATGTGTGTGTGTGTGTGTGTGTGTGTGTGTGCGTGCGTGTGTTGTAGTGTGGTGTGCTGTGTGACGATCAAAGATTCTTCTCCTTCTTCTTCTTCTTCTTCTTCTTCTCCTTCTTCTTCTTCTTCTTCTTCTTCTTCTTCTTCTTCTTCTTCTTCTTCTTCAACCGCGATGAGGAAAAAGTGCAAATGTCACAACAAAATGAAATTCAACCTCGTCGGTGAGGGTGATTGGGGAATTTACGCGGGAATGGAAAAATAAAAAATAAAATGCCGCGGTGCCGGGTGCAATCCCCCCGCAGGCTGCCAGGGGGCCGGCGGTCGGACTCCGGCCAGCGTGGTATCGGACCCTGGCCCCGCCCGCCCCCGGACCTCCCATTGGCCGCCGCGGAGCCCCCCCACCCCCGCCCCCCGGAGGGCGTCGGCGAGACCGCGGACAGCCGCTCGGCCTCCCGCCCGCTGACCGCCACAGCGACGTGGCTCGGACATCCCTGCCGAACCCCCCCCCCCCCCCCCCCCGGGGAACCCCAACGTGTAGACTAGGAGATAAAAAAAAAAAAGTTGATAAAGAACCAGTCACCATAGAGTCGCTCTCCCTGGTCCCCGCCGACACCACCACAGAACCACAACCAGAACTGCTACGACCACCCAGCCACTGCGGGGCTCGCAGCATGGTGAGTTCCCGCTCAACGCGCCGTGAGGAAGGGCTTTGGTGGCGTCCGGGACGACCGCCCCCACGCCGGCTCCACGCGTCGCCCGTCTCCGCTCCGGTTCGGGAGACCGCGCGGCGAGAACGCCCACCCAGGGGAGGCGGTGATGCTGTGTTGTTGTTGTTGTTGTTGTTGTTGTTGTTGTTGTTGTATGTATGTTAATGTTCGAATTCTGCTTAAGACAGACAAAACATACCCACATCTTTATTCTACTTCTTTAATGTCACATGTGTTGCTAAAGGCAGCCTCTGTTTAAAGGTGTTTTCTTTTAAATATTATTTCATTTATATATATAAAAAAAAAAAAAATTCCAAATGCGTTTCTTCGACGAAATACCACCCGAGCAGATATTCGATTTTTTTTTATGTATATATATTTTGTTTATACTGATTTGTGTGATTCCTCCGTCGTGATTTTACTGGAGAGTAATGATGTTCGTCTTTGCTGCAAACGGGTCGCATTGCGCTGCATACTTGCACCGTATAAACTCCAGTTTTGAAACACTTGCGTGTGATTTTGGAGTCAACGTAGGTCGAATTAGCCTGGAGTCGTCGGTTGACCCGTTGACCCGGGTTTCAACCCGCTAAAAATAGGCGATTGACACCTTTCCCACTGCAGGGAGAAAGGCCGCTCCCCCCCCCCCCTCGTTTGACGTCACGAACACGTCGGAAACGGGGCTTGTCGGGGGTAATTACTTTTGTTACAACTCCAAATCTACATACAACATATTTACATACAACATATAATAATTATTAAGAAACACATTTATATATAAATATATATATAAACATTTCTTTGTACACATGGTAAAGTGTAAAATGTACAGTTAAAATGTGCAAAAAGAAGAAAAAACAAAACAGTAGAGATAAGATAAAGATAAAAATATATATATATTAATCCCCAAAGGTCAATTTCAGTGTTGCAGCAGCAATGACATACATGACGAAACACACATCATTTACAAAAACACATTGTTTTTGAATCACTTTTACTATATATATATTTATATACACATACACGCACAAATACATATGTGTATATACATATTCATATAAAATAACTACTAAAAAGGAGACTGCAACGTAAACAAACAACGACATAAAACTGTAAATCCTGAAAACAAAAGCAAAAAAGGTACTTTGAGCCGAATGGGATCGGTCATGGACGACCCGACACTACTGATACTCCCTGCCCTAAAACCTGAAACCTGTTTGAATGGGAGGGTGGCCAGACGTTTTGTGCGGCGCAAAGAAACATGAGCCGCAGATCTGACTGGTTCCCAGGCTCAGAAAAAATGCAGGAAATACTCAATTATAATACCAATACCGTTAATTGTACTCTCTTACAGTACTTGTGTAGAAGTACTCAGCCACTACCCCCTGCTTACCAGATATATTTTTTGGAACGTCTTAAAGCAGTCAGCCTGCATTAAGACAGCATATTTCTATGGGGACGTGCGTGACGCGGCACGGTTTCGACCGGTTCGGTTTTGTTTTGTTCAGTTGGGAAACGGAGGAAAATAAATACATTTAAAATGTAAAAAACACACACTGTTTTGTTTGGGAGAAACAGGGAACGGGGACGTGCGGCGGAGGGGAGATCGCTTCCCCCCTTGTCAAAGAGAAAAAAAAAAGGCAGTGATTTGAAAACCAGCCCAAATTTGATGTACCAGCCCGAATGCTATTTTATCCCAGCCCAATGTGTCTAAAGGTAGCCCGATTGGGCTGAAAACCACCCAATCTGGCAACCCCGCCCCCACCCCCAGACCCACAGGTCAGTTTGGGTGTTTACATTTTGTATATATTTATAATTACGTGGTTACATTTTCCTGGACTCCACCCAGTAAAGAGTCCTCGCTCACCGAGGGACGTCAAGAGAGTTTGGAGTTTGGGGGAGGAAATGACTTTGGGGTGGGATTCATTATAGAGGAGGAGAGGGGGGGGGGGGGGAAGTAAAAATAGTAGAAAAAACAAACCGCTGCGCCTCGGATCATTCCTCAGAATGAACTCAAAGACGAGATGAGATTACATTTCCTCCAGAACTGAGACAAAAACATGTTGAAACAAAAGAAAAGACAAAGGGACCGTCCAAACCTTCACCTGTTCCGCCGTGACGTGGATCAGAGAATGCCTTCGGGATCCGACGTCATTGGCGTGACGTTTTAACCTCGCGCTAAATGGGAATGTAGCCGGCGGGATGAACTCGTTCTGGCACGCTCCCCCCAACGTATCATAGATATTCTGCAAAAATCGGAGTTATGTATTTGAATTATTGTCGCACGTGTAGATTTTAAGGCCGACTACAAAGCCTCGTATCGGATGTGAGGAATTCATAACAGGTTTATTCATTTCTAACAGTGTGTGTGGTTTTTTTTTTAACTTATCTTCCCTGCAGACCGAGTCAGTATTATCAGATACACTCCCACTCGCCGGGCCTCTGCTTATCCTCCTTAACCCGTACCCTCCTCATGTATCTCAATACGATATAAAACATATCCGACTACGAGGGCAAATACAATGTGTCCCGATTTCTGGTTCTGAATCAACCCCCTCTTCCCACTCTCCCTGTTGTGTCTCGATTTCAGGTTCTCACAGTTTTCCTTTTATTTGGTTTCAACTAAAACAATCTGAAGTGTCCTTGTGTAATGGATCCATTGAGGCAGGATGCAAGGCGAGACCTATTCCTACCAAGGACAGGGGTCCAAATGGCTTATTTTATTGTGATATATAGAGATTATTTTATTGTATTGTAGAGGTAATTTTATTGTAAAAAATAGGTTATTTTATTGTATTGTAGAGTTTATTTTATTGCATTGCTGAGGATAATTTAATTGTAATATAGAGATTATTTTATGGTATTGTAGAGGTAATCGTTTACTATTGTAGAGGTAATTTTATTGTAATATAGAGATTATTTTATTCTATTGTAGAGGTTATTTTTGCATTGTCGAGGTTATTTTCTTTTATTCTGTTGTGGAGGTTATTGTATTGTATTGTAGAGAATATTTTATTGTATTACCGATGTTATTTTATTGTATTGTTAAGGTCATTTTATTCTATTGTAGAGGAAATTTTATTGTAATATAGAGGTTATTTTATTGTATTGTAGAGGTTATTTTATTGTTAGATAGAGATTATTTTATTATATTCTAGAGGTTATTTTATTATATAGAGGTTATTTGATTTTATTGTAGAGGTTATTTTATTGCATTGTCGAGGTTATTTTATTGTTAGATAGAGATTATTTTATTATATTGTCGAGGTTATTTTATTGTTAGATAGAGATTATTTTATTATATTGTAGAGGTTATTTTATTGTTATATAGAGGTTATTTTATTCTGTTGTGGAGGTTATTTTATTCTATTGTAGAGAATCTTTTATTGTAATATAGATGTTATTTTATTGTATTGCAGAGGTGAATTTGCTGTAATATATAGGTTATTTTACTCTATCGTAAAGGTTATTTTATTCTATGGTAGGGGTTATTTTATTGTATTATAGGTGTTATTTGCTTCTATTGCAGAGATTATTTGATTATATTGTTGAGTTTGTTTTATTGTAATATAGAGGTTTTTTTTTTATTATTCATTATATTGTATTATATAGGTTATTTTATTCTGTTGGAGAGGTTATTTTATTCTATTATAGAGGTTATTTTATTTTATTGTAGAGGTTATTTTATTCTGTTGTCAAGGTGATTTGATTTTATTGTAGAGGGTATTTTATTCTATTATAGAGGTTATTTTATTTTATTGTAGAGGTTATTTTATTCTGTTGTCAAGGTGATTTGATTTTATTGTAGAGGGTATTTTATTCTATTGTAGAGGTTATTTTAATCTGTTGTAGAGGTTATTTTATTCTGTTGTAGAGGTTATTTTATTCTATTGTAGAGGTTATTTTATTCTATTGTAGAGGTTATTTTATTTTATTGTAGAGGTTATTTTATTCTGTTGTAAAGGTTATTTTATTATTATATAGACGTTATTTTATTGTAGAGGTTGTTTTATTCTGTTGTAGAGATTATTTTATTCTGTTGTAGAGGTTATTTTATTTTATTGTAGAGGTTATTTTATTCTGTTGTAGAGGTTATTTTATTTTATTGTAGAGGTTATTTTATTTTATTGTAGAGGTTGTTTTATTCTGTTGTAGAGGTTATTTTATTTTATTGTAGAGGTTATTTTATTCTGTTGTAGAGGTTATTTTATCTCGTTGTAGAGGTTATTTTATTCTGTTGTAGAGGTTATTTTATTTTATTGTAGAGGTTGTTTTATTCTGTTGTAGAGGTTATTTTATTTTATTGTAGAGGTTATTTTATTTTATTGTAGAGGTTGTTTTATTCTGTTGTAGAGGTTATTTTATTTTATTGTAGAGGTTATTTTATTCTGTTGTAGAGGTTATTTTATCTCGTTGTAGAGGTCATTTTATTCTGTTGTAGAGGTTATTTTATTTTATTGTAGAGGTTGTTTTATTCTGTTGTAGAGGTTATTTTATTTTATTGTAGAGGTTATTTTATTCTGTTGTAGAGGTTATTTTATCCCGTTGTAGAGGTTATTTTATTGTAATGTATAGGTTAAATAGTGGACGCTGAACAACCTTGTTGCTGGAGGCACCTTGACATGAAGAATTTCTTGGCGTCCAACCAAGTGGGGGGGGGGTCATTTGTAAATGGTTTGTAGTTAGTAAGTCTCAAAATTCAACTCCTTTAAATGCAGTTTCATTTTGCACAGGTGTGACTATTTTCTTCCTTACTCATGGCTTCAAATATATCTGCAACAAGCACCACCTCGTCACCCCCCACACCATGTGGACCAATGTAATCTGAACATGCCACCCCCACCCCGCACCCAACCTCACCCCCAACCACCCTCCCTCTCCTGTGGAGCTGTTCCTTCAGCTATTCCCCACCCACACGTCAATCAGGGGTGTCACAGCGTCGGCCGCTTTCCACCAAGGTCTGCCGGGACACTATTTGGTATTTACTTGGAATGGTGTGTGTGTGTGTGTGTGTGTGTGTGTGTGTGTGCGCGCGTCCGTGTTTCGCGTGTGTGTGTGTGTCGCGCGCTCATTCTTGGACACTATTTCTTATTCACTCCACCTTCAACGCGTGTGTAGGAGTGTGTTTGTGAAACCACCTGCTTTATCTGCCCACCCGCCCTCCCTCGACCTACGTAGTTTTCCACAGTCACACTCCCCTTGTACTTTTCCACGCTCCCCACTCCACCAAACAAGCTCCCGGCGCACTCTTCTGTCTCACCACGGGGGCCCGTAGCGGGGTTCTTTTAACCCAGACGCCCGTCCAGCTATAGAAACGCATGCAAGGGTAGCGATTCATTGTGCAGGCCTCCCAGAGTGCAAACAAAGTCACAAATATTTACCAAAATAAAAATGGAAACATAGCAGAACCGAAACAATCCCCCCCCCCCCCCCCCCAAAAAAGAATAGATGCCAGAAAATATTTACAGGCGAATTAATCAGAGTTCCTGCACGCCAAACCGGAAAAATCTGAAGGCTGTCATTTAGTCCATAACACTGCAACCCCCACTCCCACCCTACCCCTTCTGCTTATGCGATGGGAATATTTTGGAATATGGGAATATTTCTTATTTATGGAGATCAAATGTATTAACCTTGTGCGTTTTTCGTTAAATGGTGAATTGATTGCATTTGATATAGCACCCTTTCTGCAGTAAGGCACATACGATGGCGGTGTAGGAGTCTGTGTGTTTTGTGCCAATTACAGCTTGTAATAACAAAAATAAAATCCTGAAAAGACAAGGACATATTAAAATTGGCACACTCTTTTGTGCGTCGAAAAAATATTGCACGATATTATGGAATAGATCAAACTTTCCAATACTATGTGGAGGTGACTCTAACTAAGGGCCCCCCTGTGTTGTGAATCTGAATATTTATTAATAGTTTTGCGTCAGAATCTCATGCTCCTATGATGTGAAATAACTCGGCCAACACCTCTCTCCATCTCTCACGCCATTGGTCGTTTTGCTTCGGGTGTCAGAGGGTTTGGGTCCACGCCTCCCTGACCTGGATCCAGTGGGACGGCGCCAAATGTGGGGTTTGGGAGACGGGCCGCTGGTCCTGCGCTCCGCTATTTTGGCAAAGCACGTGCACGATCCTTCCATGATTTACATGGAAGGATAGTGTTGTTCAAGAGAGTGTGGATTTTGCAGATGTTTGGTTTGAAATCTTCCATTTTGTGATATGCTACCCTAATGGTTGAAAAAGTGTGTAGCATATCCCGGGAAGTAGAAAGGAGAGATCCGCACACCATAATAGCAATAAATGTATTTTATTTTTACAAGACAGAGCTTTTTACAAAGCTCTTTCTCAGACATATCCCGGGAACCATATCGATTACACGTGTGTCACGTTTGTGTTTTCCCATGCTCGCTTTGGGATTTAGGAGAGGCATCTTATACTATAACAACAAAAATATATACCCCACCTGCCCCCCTTTTTGGGGCCCTTCTCCAAATTCTTCCAAGGACATACTGTAGAATTAAGTGGACTTACTGAAGAAAATGTCTAAGCATTGTTTTTAAACCCCCCACTCTTTCCCCTCTGCAAATATCAGAGAATGTTCTGGTAACTGGACGATAAGCTCCCCACTGTGGATCCTATGGAGAGCTGAATGTTGAACAACCAAGAAGTTTCCACGGTTTAGAGGCCTGGTTCACTTCGTCCTCCCAAATGCCATTAAAATAGATCATTTTTTACCATTTTATAAGAGGAGTGCCTTAAATTTCCTTTCTTCTGGTTTGAGGGCATACTATCTGCTCAAAATGTGTCTTATTGTATTTGGCTATTTTTATTACATTTTATTATTATTAATATTTTTACTTGTATTCGTTTTCGACCAAAAGTTTTTTTTAATGACACTTATCTGTTGAGAAATGTACCAATCCTCACCATGACAAATTCCATGACAAACATACATGGCGGAATAAACAGATTCCGTTTCTGTTCCTGATGTTGCTTCTGTGCGACCAGGCCGAGAAGCCACCGCTGCCGGGAGATGACGACGGGAACTGGTTGGGGGAGAGTCCGGCCGACCCCCAGCTGAGGTCGCACGGCGCGAGCGGGACCCAGATGGACGACGGAGACCGTCCGGCATGGGACTCCAAACTGCAGTATGTGCTGGCGCAGGTGGGCTTCAGCGTGGGGCTGGGGAACGTCTGGAGGTTTCCCTACCTCTGCCACCAAAATGGAGGAGGTGAGTTAACTGATGTTAACGTGTAATCATGGCGTAAAAGTAATCCATGAGATTTTTTTTGTTCTTTAATCACATATTTTATACTTAATTTAGCTGACACTTATTAAGAAACAGCAATTCAATGTGTTTGCGTTATGCATGTGCTCCTCTCTATCCCGTTTTCATTGTTGGTGGCAGGGTCCGCCTTCCCCGGCAAGAATTCCCTGATCGGGCATGAGCAAAAAGTGAAAGACAGCCGCAGTGAATTTGATACATCACTGTAGTTATCTGTGGTCAGTAAACTGTCTACACGGATGAACATTCACAAACATTCACAAAAGAACAGCACCCTCAGATGAAAACATATCTCCACCACCTCAAGCGACCAAGAACGCAAAAACAAATGAGTCGATCAGAAGGAGGCAAACTTTCAAGAAAAGAAAGTCAAAAGAAAACAAAAAACATTGCAGTTTGGACTTATAGTGGATTTATAGTGTGATCCACCCAAGGTACGGTTCAAGTTTGTCTGGTAGAATAAATCATTTTCGGACACCATGGTGTAAATTATGTAATTGCACTCAGAAACTGGAGGGGCGGCAAATCCCCGATACCAAAAGTTACATAGTGCTGCTTTAAGATAAGCAGAATTTTTATATATATGTATATATCTACCAATAACACTCCCCATAATTATAGTGGTGTTAAATTCCTCCATATCGCCCTAACCCTCCACCCCATAATGGGCGCCTTGAGTGTTCACTGGGCCGTGATCGTTGTTTATGGGACCGCTGACGTCCTGAAAGAGACAGAGAACAGTCTTAGACAAGTATAATAAAGAATTCGGTGAAGAGAGACAAATTGTGGCCGCAGATAGCATTGGTTTCATGAGTACTTTTGCATATTCCCCATGTGTAGTCCTCCTCTACTGAACCATATTACCAACAAATGACTGTATACCACTGTACCTAATACACACTTTCTGTACGTTATTTTTGTTTTCCTTGTACACACTCTTAAAACTTGTTTCAAACTTGTTTTATTATTCAACGTGAATGCAAGCACAAATTGAGTAAATTAACCTGGTTTGCGGTTGAGTGCACGGTGTGGATAAATAGCGGAGAAAGGGAAAAACAAGCTCTCTCGGCGCCGCTATTCCTTCCTCCACCGAGACACACCACCCTTTGTTCTGTGCTGCCACATCCCAGTTTCCACCTGGAGAACGAGAGGTGTACCTTCTTATCTTCTTGAAAGAACAAAAAAACATGTTTAGATCTAGAATGAAGGTAAAGAGCTGCCCACTCAGAGCTCACTCCCTGCTGATATAAAAATGTTTGTCTTGGCTCACCGTGTCATGATGATATCTTGCCTTTTTTTTTTTTTTTTTTTTATCGCTTCCTCCAGGGGCCTTCATGCTGCTCTATGTCGTTCTTCTGCTGGTGATCGGAGTTCCCCTCTTCTTCATGGAGCTGGCGGCGGGCCAGTGCATTAGACAGGGAAGCATCGGGGTGTGGAAGCACATCTCCCCAAAACTGTCCGGAATCGGCTACGCCAGCTGCATGGTGAGGACCTTCCACCAATAGCAGACCTCTTAGACCTGGGCCTTCTGCAGAATGTCACAAAGCCAAACATAGCATAACAACTAGAACAAAATTGAGACATTAGATTGATTTGACAAGACTTGTATAATAATAAACTTGTATATTATTTAAAGTTGGTTTTTTTTTTTTTTTCATAAAATGCCACGTACTGCAGGGCCTTCTCTAAATACCGAGAAGGCCCTGAGGGTCCACCACTGCCTTTCACCAAGGCATATTTCACACATGCACTCCGGACAATATCCGGACATTGGCCGGAGTTGCCCTTTCACACATGTAGCACACAACCGGAGACTGTCCGTGTCTGATGCGTTTACACCTACTGGAAACGCATTTGGTTTAAGATGAGGGGCGGAGCCTGGATAGAGTGTGCAGGAGGCAGGACGTGACCCAATGATGCTGCAGAGTGACCCAATGATGCTTAATATAAACAAAAGAGTGGAAAGGAAAATAAAGGAAAGCAGAAAGGAGTATGCAGCGGCTACGCTCTGTGCACGAAGATCCGCACAAAGGTAAATAACTGGCGCATAATAATCATCGATGGTTTCCTTAAAAGCGACCGTCCAGGTGAAGATCATCCCTCCATGTTCCATGTGATGTGAAGTCACAATGTGAAACCGTTTTGATAGAGTTCAACCTTTAAATCTTACGTGTTTTATACACGCACTTGGATTCATTGTTGTGTAGGCGGCGTAACACGTGAACAAGAAAAGTTGGCGTAACTTCTGCAAACAAGACGCATAGCCCTGGGAAAACTTTGAGGGTGATTATCTCAGAAACACAGTTTGCCGCACCCTCGTCATTAACAAGCCATAGCTTTAAAAATATTTGCTTGATTTGCACAAGTGACACCTTGTTTTGAAGCTCGGATTCTCCACTTTCAAATAACCTGGAAAAAAGTGAAACGGCACCAAAAGAACCTGAAGTCTGCGGTGGGTCACACATGTGTATGCATATATACAGTATGTATGCATATGCAAACACAAGCATATATATGCAACACAAGCAAGTACTTGGATATATATATATATATATGCATGGCATGTACATGTCCGATCATGTCTGTACGTGTGCTTGAGAAAGCAGAGTGCTGATACTCCACCACACTGTAATGTGAGAGTGGCTGCATGTGCCAATGATTGGTGGAATACATGTTGGGACCCTGTTGCATAACACCCTTTATTATTTTTATTTTTTTTGTGCACACACACACACACACACACACACACACACACACACACACAGTGGGGCAGGAACATTCACACGTGCAGCGATACCCGAACAATCATGATAATGGAAATACCAGCTGCAGTGAATATTTTTAGACTGTCAGAGTATTTATGTTTTTCTCATCTTAAAAAGAGAATAATACACCGGGTCATGTTTGACATCTTATCTCACCTTTTAAATGTTTTAGGGCCTTTAAGGCGTTCCTAGAGCATCGATAACAGATCCATCTGATGAAAATGACCATATTTTAAAACAACTTTTGGCTGCTACCATGACTTCAAATAGTATCTAAGGTTTAAAGGGTAAATCAGAAACTGAGACTGCTGTGAGCCTTTACAGAAATGCTAGAATTTTGTACACTCCAGGCCCATTTTAACAGTTTTCTACCCTCCATGCTTCACTTAACATACACATATATCCATCGCATTGCATTGGAGTTTAATTTAGTTCGGAAGTAATAGAGTGGACTTGGAGCCAACACGTGTTTCTGTTCCTCACCTCAAATTTCCAGCCTTGGCAGAAAAGAGCATTTCCCATGATGTATACATTTCAGAGCACATGCTGAAGCCCAAGGGCGCGCTGTATCAGCACACTTTGTTGCACTGTGTAAACACTGGACTGTTTCACTCTCCAGGTGTGTTTCTACGTGGCTCTCTACTACAATGTTATCATCGCCTGGAGCCTGTTCTACATGGGCAACTCCTTCCAGTATCCACTGCCCTGGGAGCAGTGTCCCATGGACACAGCCACCAATCACACAGGTAGAGGGAGGAGTGGAGTGTGTGGTGTGAGTGTGGAGTGTGTAGAGTGTGGAGTAAATAGAGTGTGGAGTGAATAGAGTGTGGAGTGAGTAGAGTGTGGAGTGAGGTGTGTGTGTGTGGAGTGAGGTGTGTGTGGAGTGAGTAGAGTGTGGAGTGTCTGGAGTAAGTGGAGTGTATAGTGTGAGTAGAGTGAGGTGCGTGTGGAGTGAGTGGAGTGTGTAGAGTGGGTGGATTGAGTGCAGTGTTTGTGAAGTGAGTAGAGTGTGGCATGTGTGGAGTGAGTATAGTGATGTGCGTATGGAGTGAGTACAGAGAGTGAAGTGAGGTGTCAGTAGAGTGTGTGGCGTGAGTAAAGTGAGCGTCATTGGAGCGAGTGGGGTGTGTAGAGTGAGTCTGTGTGTATTTGTGTGCTTGAACGTGCACACATTCAGACCCGGGTTGGGGTTTGACTCATCAGAAATCAACATGCAAAAAAACATTTTGAACATTAGCACCGGAAAAAAAAAAAAAATCCATCGATGTATTTCAAATAGGGCTGGAAATTTTGACGAAATTAAACACGTTAAATAGCTCGATATCGCAAATTATTTTTTGGTGGATGAGTATTCGTGCTTTCATAAGATATTTACACATAACCAAGAAATATTTGAGAAGCAATTAGTTGATGAACACAACCCAGCTTGTGAAGTTCAGAAAGTTGCATTAAAGACCACTTTTAACGACATACACCATACTGTCAATACATCTAATGTCATATCACGATTTCAGCATCATGACAACATATCGCCCTAGTTTCAAACGGAGCAAATCAACCTTTATCCCGACTCGGCCAAAGCCGCCAAACTTACTCTGATTCTAATCCTTCCCTTTGGTGTCTCTCAAATTCTCCCAACAGAATGCAGGTCCTATGCTGCTCCTTTTTTCACGTCTGGATATCGATAAGCAGCTTTACAAACATACACGGCTCAGTATACTGTAAATGGGCAGCTTTCATTGTAACTCTCTCCTAAATTGAGGCTCAATTCCGGAAACTTGATGAGATTGAATTTAGGACTACCTCGCACCAGTTCCACAGGCATGTTCTGTGAAACCTTTAAGGAATATAGTACGCGATGAAGTCTAATCAAAAGTATAACATTTCATCTGCTTTGGCCTTTTATTATCGTGGTAGCAAAGTGACTCCACCTCCATAAGGATCTTCACCTCCTCCTCCTTCCACCCACCCTGCCCCGATTCTTCCCCCGCTCCGCGTTGGAACCCTCTTCTTGTCCTTTTGGGGTTGTCGATTCAAAACAAACTAAGAAAGCTGGCTTTGGTTTTGCCCTTCTCTTCCCGTCTTCCCCGGACAGTGAAGGAATGCGAGGAGAGCTCCCCGACGACTTACTTCTGGTTCCGCAAAGCCCTGGACATCACCGACTCCATCGACGAGTCCGGGGAGTTTAACCCCGTCATGACCGGCTGCCTGCTGGCCGCCTGGGCCATCGTCTCCCTGGCCATGATCAAGGGCATCAAGTCCTCCGCCAAGGTACAACCCCTGGAAAATGCTTTGTCTTCTACATTTACCAAATCACAAGATGTCGCCTAGGAAGGCCTTCCTCACATAGCTCAGTGCTGCATGTCTTTTATTCTTTGTTCATCTGCCCTCCAGGTGATGTACTTCTCTTCCGTGTTCCCCTACGTGGTGCTTTTTATTTTCCTGGTCCGAGGTCTGATGTTGGACGGTGCAATCGAAGGAATCACCTACATGTTTTACCCCAAAGTGAGCACAATTTCATCACTTTACACTCTGGAAATGTCACATTGGGCTGAGGTTGTGATGCGCTGGTGGCTCACTCTGTGGCTCCGTCAGATAAGATCCTTCAAACATACGTGGCAATGGGACTGGCTACCTGGAATCTCCTCCAAAATGACCTAGTTCACTGAAATTAATAAGCTACCAGCTGGATGCTGCTTTAATGGCCTTTTTGACCGTTCTGGTGTGCCGCTAATCACATGCACTCCTGATCCCACCAAATTCTTCAAAGGTGTGTACAGTAGTCTCTCCCCATCTCTTCTGAAAATAATCAATAGACGGAAAACATCCATAGACGGATAAGAGCGTATTTAGAGCTCTGCCGCTAGACGACAACCAGAAAGAAAGAACATATACTGTAACTCCTGTTTAAGTGACACAGGAGTGAAAAGGGGGGAGGCAGCTTTTACTCACTATGCCCCAAAGTTGTGCAGGCTCTGTGGACATCTTGAAAAAGCAACTGAAAACATGTTTACACTGGCAACTGAGCTAGCATGGCTGGTCTTCTAACCATTGTTTTTAATGCCTCCGCGCTGGCGACAGCTGTGGCCGGAGGCATTATGTTTTCGGGTTGGCCATCCGTCCGCCCGACCGTTCCATTCTCATGAATGGGATGTCTTGGGAACGCCTTGAGGGGAATTTCTTCAAATTTGCCACAAACGTCCCCTTGGGCTCAAGGATAAACTGTTCCGATTTTGGTGGTCAAAGGTCAATGTCCCTGTGACCTCACGTCCGTCCCATTCTTGTGAACGTGATATCTCAGCAACGCCCGGAGGGAATTTTAGTAGATCTGGCACAAACAAGCGCTCCGTCAGTCCTCTGTACTCCTCTGTAAAAACAGTCCCTCAGTAAAGACAGCATGTTTCTCACTGGAAATTATTCACTGGAATCATACATGTCAATATAGTGATAACTTCCATCTCGCCATAAAATACACTTACAATACCTCTTATTAAATCCCTTCAAAGTCTTCACTACATATTATATTTTATGAGTCTGGACAAAAATACTGCAAAGTGGCGGAGGCATCCAACCATGACACGGTAATTCTAGTTTTATTTTATTTTATTTATTTTGTCTTTGTTTATTTTGTTTGTTTGTTTTTCTCCTCAAATGTACTATTCATTTGAATAATTAATTACTGTAAATGATTCATTACAAATTTTTTGTAAAGCACTTTGAGCTGCAACTTTTGTATAAAAGGTGCTATACAAATAAAGATTATTATAATAATTATAATAATATCTATAATCACCTTTATAATCTTTTTTTTTTTATTCTCAGCAGTTGCTTCTGGGTTAAAACTTCAGATACCCTTCGCGCCTGTATTTCAAGAAAGAAAAGGGAGAAAAAAATTTGAAAAAAAAAAATTCTGCCTGTGTTTTCCAGCTGGAAATTTGGGGGGAGGTCCAGGTTTGGCGACAGGCGGCCACGCAAGTCTTCTTCGCTCTGGGTCTGGGCTACGGCTCGGTCATTGCCTACTCCTCCTACAACCCCGTGCACAACAACTGCCACCGCGACGCGCTGCTCGTCTCCGGGATCAACTTCATGACGTCGGTGCTGGCGTCGCTCGTCGTCTTCGTTGTGCTGGGATTCCGCGCCAAGAACATCACGATGAACTGCGTGGCTGAGTACGATTTTGTTGTTGTTGTTGTTGTTGTTGTTGTTGTGTGTGTGTGTGTGCGTGTGTGTGTGTGTGTGTGTGTGTGTGTGTGTGTGTGTGTGTGTGTGTGTGTGTGTGTGTGTGTGTGTGTGTGTGTTTATATGCAAGATGGCTGCCCCGCGTATCCTAGGTTAGGTTCCTTTGGGCATTGGTTGCCCTCAGAAATGAACGCTACGTGTCCGCAAGATGCAGTTCAACACATGACCAATGGGGGCGGTATATCAGGACGTGACCGGCAGGTCCGCAGACAAACTACTACCGCAGACAAACTACTACAATTGCGGAAAGTTTTAAACTGTATCGCTTGTTCGCAATTACTCACAATTATAGCGATAAATATTCTTGCCGGAATAGCCGGCGTGAGATCGCGATCATTTTAGTATAGCCATGGAAATCCGCAGAAATACGTACGTTGCGTACGAACGCAAAGTGAGATGCTGGAGAAACGGGGCGGGGACGTTTTTGAGATCTCTCGTTCAGGAAGATATTCTGGTGTCGCCCACGGATTCGGCCCTCGTCTGCCCCCTGGTGGATATAGTGCGCAGGCATGTATGTGGACAATAAAGCAAGCGTCGCAGCGGCTTGTCTATAATATGTACCCAAAATGGTATTCTCAAATGTACATGGCTTTCAGGTATATGTGTATAATTATACTATTAGAATGGCATAACATGAACTCAAAAGACAAGGTGTCAATTGCAATTATTTGTATGTAGATGAGTTGCCTAAATTTACATTTCGTGACTGTGACCAGTGGCGTCGTTAGGGATGGGCGTCCGGGGCTTCAGCCCCGAATGTTTAATGAATAGCCCCCCGATCTAAAGTATTGAAGCCCACATGGCCGGCTCTGCGCCCTGATCGCTCCCTCTCTGACGGTAGCGACTGTGCCCACAGCGCAGCAGCGATGGGACACCCGTGATCGGTGCTCCAAAACAGTGTGTTTTTATTTTAGATGTAGGTTATTTTATTTCACCTAGTTTCCTTATGGAACGAAACAAGCCCCAGTGCATAACACGGACACTTTCTCCGCCACTCCCTTACCACCTTGGACATCGAGTTTCTATACGTTTTTTAGGGTCGGATTTCTCTATTGGCGATCTCCAGCTTTATCTAATTCCAGCAGTAGAATCTTTAAAAGATAGCCTAATTTCCTGCATTAATGATTGACTTTTGATAGTGAAATAGAAAAAACATCATACTATACAAATTATACTAAAGCACGAGTGCAAATTTTTGTGAATTTTCCCACAAGAATGGACGAGAACACGTGTCAAACTCAAGGCCCTTGGGCGGAATCCGGCCCGCCACGGAATTTTATGTGGCCCGCGAGAGCTTAAGAGGCATATGATTGTCTTGTTACAGCGTACAGTGACCGTAAACTGCATCTCCCACAATGCACGTTGATTTTGTGACCCGCAAAATGACAGCGTCCTACCGCCAGATTGCAGTGTTTCCATATCGGCGTTTAACTAAATCGGTTTTCTAACAAGTGATGGAGTTGGAAAAAAATCTACCAATAATCCCAAAATGTCCAACAAGAGAAAAATTGATGCAGAGGGAAGGCAATTGAATGAAAGACGGGAAAGCCAATACATGTTTGTGCTTCAAGGAGAAAAACGGGTATGTGCCCTGTGTTACGAGGCAGTGTCGGTGCTGAAGGAATACAATTTACTTTGGCATTTTGACACCAAACACGGAGCCAAGTATGCTAAATTTAGCCTCCTAGAAAATCATCAAATTGTCCAAGAATGAAATCGCTGCAATCGCAGCAGAATATGTTTACAAAAGCTACAGCCAGAAATGATGCAGCAGTGAAAGCTCGCTTTATCGTGGCTGAAGAAAGTGTGTTTTACAGAGGGTGAATTTTTTACAGCATTGCCCGCTAAAGGTATGTGAGCGGGTGGGGGCCCCGACCAGGTACAGAGAGGGCCGTTAGTAAATGTAAATGACCCTGGGGAAAGCTGGTGGGGCTAACTACCGATGGCGCACCACCTCAACATCAACTTCACCCAGAAGTTGACCAATATAGTTGTGAGCTGAGACAACCCTTATTGTTATTTTGAGTTAATCACATATACTGCTTTGTATGTGTAGCAATGTATGCAGTGTGTTTGCAGCTGTATGTGTTCATGCAGCCAAATGTTTACTGTAATCAAAACCATCTCTCATTAGTTGGGTGTATTTGATGCCCTCTGCAAGGCTGTCTGCAGCCATTTGTTGTTGTAAAAACATCACGTCACACATGTTCCTAGAAGCTCACAATTATTTGTTGTACCATAGTTCTGCCCCTCTCGACTGTGACAAAGAAGTTTTGAACAAAGTGGATGTAATAACCTGTGTTCGATGATATTTGGTTTCTGAGCCTCATAAATTAAAGGGATTTATGTTATAATAACACAGAGTAATGTGCTTACATATATTTTTACATTTATGTCAATGCATGTACAATATTTGTACACTTGAATAATTAATAATCAAATGCAGAGACAGTTCTTTAACAATTTGTTTAGGAGTAGTTAAATGTATTCAGTCTTACAGTTACAACCGGCCCTTTGGGGGCAACCATAATGCTGATGTGGCCCGGGGTGAAAAGGAGTTTGACACCCCTGGACTAGAATATGTATCGTCATGGTAACCTCCTCCAGGAACCTGGGTCTGCTCGGCAACGTGGCGTCCCCCGCCTCGGAGCAGCACTGGTGGCCGTGGTTCAACACGTCTGACCCCGGCTCCGTGTCCATCGCGGACTACAGGGAGTGGTACCAACACTACGGCTCGCTGGTGGGAGCCAACGTCACAGACTGCAACCTGGAGCACGAGATGAACAAGGTAGTCAATATCAGTCAATATCAGCAGAAATAAATATGTCCTGCGGACGTCTTCGCCCAATTGTCAAGAGTTTCCCGTCTTGAGGCGTGAGGTAATTTTTGCCAACGCTGGAACTGAATGTGAAACTGGGGAACTGAAACCTTAAAATACAGTTCTGATTATTTTTCTATGTCTGACTATTTCTGTTTTTTTTGGGGGGGAGGGTTGTATTTTATATATTGATTTTTTTGACAAATTTTAATTTTTTTTAAATGTTATTTTTACTTCACTATCAATTAAATTTTATTCTTATTTTTATTCTTCATTTTTTCAGACATTTTACCCTCAAAATTCATCTGAGTAGACAAATTACAAAACAAATTGAAAAACATCAAATCTCTTCCCCCTCTCTCTTTCCCTTCTCTTCTCCCTCCTCCCGCTCTCCTCTCCCCCCCCCTCACTCTCCTCACCTACTCTTTCTCTCCCTCTCGCTCCCCTTTCTCTTTCCCCCCCTCTCCCCTTCTCACCCCCCCCCCTCTCTCTCTCTCCCAGGGTGTGGAGGGAACAGGCCTGGCATTCATAGCCTTCACGGAGGCGATGTCCCTCTTCCCCGCCAGCCCCTTCTGGTCCACTCTGTTTTTCCTGATGTTGCTCAACCTGGGGCTGAGCACCATGTTTGGGACCATGCAGGGGATCCTCACGCCCCTCATGGATAACTTCAGCCTCCTGGGGCGCCACAGGACCCTCCTCACGGGTAGCGCACACGAACCGCCTTGTTGAAAGACAAGCTTCAATTTGAAATAATCTTTGCGAAACCGCGTGATGCTGTCTTGACACTCAAAATGTTACTCTTACAAAGTCATAGATCCCGCATTTCCTTCACTTTTTTGTAGACAACCTCAATTTTCCCTTAATGTGCCGTGGGAGGGGCAAACATTTGGACAAGAAAAACAAAATGTGCAGGACATTCCCAGTTCAGCTGGCATCGTAGAAGTCTGCCCTATGGCGAATGTTTGCATGTTACATTATGCAAATATTTTGTGTTCCGACGATGTAGAAATTGTTCCCTTTCTAGACACAAATGCAAACAATACTAAGGAGGAGGGAACCGTGAATGCAGCTCAAACTCACTGTAAATGTCCCGGCCCAGTCGCCAAACTGCCTCGGAATTGGAAGTTAAGGCTTTACGTTGCGACAACAACCCCAAACATGTGTCCAAAGCAACGCTGGAATGGCTTAAGGGTCAAGAATGTGGAATTCCTTAAGACTGAAATCCTATTGTGGGAAGAAGTGACTGCTGCGATTCAGCGCTGAAATCCATCCAGCTGGATACGGCCATTAGTATAGAAGTGCAAAGAGGGCCCAGACATAGCTGAGACAACCCAAAACAATCCCTGCCTGAGGGATATATATGACTTTGAGGTGTGACGTGTGAATTAACACAAGAAAGTTGTTTTGTAATAACAAGTGTGTTACTTTTTTAAAGATTCAAAGAAATTCAAAAAAAATCCACATTGCAAAACTAATATTGAAAGCTGAATGATAACGTAAAGTAATTAAAAATGCAAATTTAATGTCATTTCTCTGCTGTTCATTTGCTTTTAAAGAAATTTACACCAATTTTACACCAAACCAATGTGTTTTGTGGGATTTGCGACTGTTTTTATCTCTTTATTTATGTGCCTCTTTTTTTTTTTTTTTGCTTTTTGTTTGTATTTCAGTGTCTAGTTGTGCTCTGGGTTTCCTGGTCGGATTGTTGTTCACGCAGCGCTCAGGAAACTACTTCGTGACCATGTTCGACGACTACTCCGCCACTTTACCGCTGATCATCGTGGTTGTCTTCGAAACGCTGAGCGTGGCCTGGGTTTACGGAGCAGATCGGTAAAAAGACAAGTTAGAAAGTCGGGCTTCGGGACTTTTTCCCGTGCCGAAACGCGAGAAGTCCATTGCTATTTAATGTGTTTTACTTGCTCTCCAGTTTCTTGGACGACATCGAGGTGATGCTCCAGTGGCGTCCCCCGGTGATCTACAAGTATCTGTGGAAGTACGTGTGTCTGCTGGCCATGGTGGGCCTGCTCACTGCCAGTCTGCTGCGCATGGTGTTTAAATGGCCCACGTACACTGCCTGGAACCAGGGCAAGGTCAGATAACTTTATTTTTTATCTTCAAAGTATATTTTGTACGTCTTAGTCTATTTATTTTGGCATGTTTTTGTTGATACTGAGAGTAGCTAAGGAAAGAATTATTGAAAGAAATCTGATTTGGTATGCCTTGTTAATATTTCTGAACCACGATAATAACTTTAACAAGGTACCTGTATAAATGTTGTGTTTTAAGGCTGGGGCGGATTTATAAAAATAATAATAATAATTAATACAAATTGGTCACTGAAAGTGTAGCTTCATATGTGTAGTGTCCGAACTGGAGGTATTAACGTTTCGCCGTACTGCTCTTTTAAGAAGTCTAATGGGTGATATCGGTGAACTTCCAAATCGTGTTCTCGCTGCTTGTTAAAGTGGACAGTTTTGTATTTTTTATTAAGGTTAGAATGATATCTCCAAAATGCAACTTTTGAGTCAACTGAAATATACAAGTTGTACTATTGAGAAATGAAATGTATCAATCCCGCTCATAATATTATCGTTTTTTCACAAATGTGATTAAAACAGCATTACAGCGCAAGTGTGGCTCGGCAGCGCCATCTACCGGTTGAAGTCAGCATAGAGCGTGCAGGGAGGACGCAGAGGTAGATTAGTCCTTTTGGAGTCACAAATTTAAGGAATATTTAAAGGAAAAAAATAAGGATTGTCTTTTAAGACATGCCTCCTCCACACCCCCGCCCCTCGTTTTTTTTCCAAGAGTTGTGCAGTAGGGGATGTGAGGCTCAATCACTCTTTTAACTGACAGTAGTGAGCCCAATTTTTTTCCGAGAATCCGAGTTTCAGTCTCCCATCCTTCCTTCCCGGTGCCTCTGTGCCTGCAGGGCTCCGAGCTGAGCTTGGAGTACCCCGGCTGGGCGCTGGCCATGATCGCCCTGCTCATCATCCTGGCCACCGTGCCGGTGCCCGTCGGGTACGTCCACGCCACGCTGCTGGCCCGCGGGTCCCCGAGCCCGGGCCCCGAGGACGGAGGCAGCCAGGAGATGCACCGCCAGGTCTACACCAAGTGCAGCTTCTCCGAGCAGCCGGACGCCGGGTCCCGCCTCGACGGCGACAGACTGCTCCCCAGGGCAGGCTTCCTGCCGCTGGGGAACGACCACTACCGGCTCCTGCCCCAGCAGGAGGACATGGAGGGCGAGGGGGAGGAGGAGGACACCGGGCTGTGAGCAGGTGTTTGGAGGAAGTAGCTGCTGCGTTGTTGAGCAGAGAGAGAGAGAGAGAGAGAGAGAGAGAGAGAGAGAGCGAGAGAGAGAGAGAGAGAGAGAGAGAGAGAGAGAGAGAGAGAGAGAGAGAGAGAGAGACTGTGCATAGAGTTATTCCTGAGTTATTACTAAACAGCTACTAACACTAGAGAGAAAGATGAATAGGTGAATAGATGCAACTGTCATTCACATCTATCTGTCGTAGATAAATATGAAGGATTGTTGTTGATATTGTTCATTGGTAAAAAAAAAAAAAAAGTTTGTATATTGTTTCTGCCTTGGAGGGTTTATTTAAGCTGGAGCCTCTTGAAAACACCAGGTGGGAACTTCCCACAAATAATCGATCCAATTGTATTTTTTTTTTTTATTCTATTGATACGGAGTTTTGATATTATGAATAGGAAAAAAAGAAAAACAGTTGCCTTTGTCCCCTTGCCGATTGGAAACACATTTCCTGAGGGTCCACCCGACGGTGTTTCCGTGAATTATGATCAGGCTCTGTTGGATGTATCGGCATCTTCTTTGAAGAATGTCATTAAAGTTTTTCCAGATCACCCAGCGGTCAGACTGGGTGTGCATAGACTTTCTGTGCATAGAAAGTACAGACACATTGATAATTCTCCTCCGATATCATCTTTTAAAATCTGCAGATGGTAAAATCCTTCTCATTTCGTTTTTTCCTCCTGTGCCAATGACACATTTTTGATAGCAGTAATGTTCGTGACAGAAAATCCCAAACAGCTGATGTTATTTCTCCAAAATCTGGACAGAACGTGGATGGATAAACTAAAAGAAAGAAAAACTTGAATTACACCACAAATCCAAACTGTAAACTGGCAGAATATTTATTTGCTATGCCTTCAAACGGCAGTGCTCGTGTTACCATGCGGGTCTGGAATATATGTTTAATCTGTCTACCTCATTCTGAAAAAGAAAATAATAATAATAATAAATAACAATAATTATGCAAGATTTTAAAATACACCAGGTTTTTTTTTTTTCAGCCAATGAATCTGAAAACATGCTTCTAATAACCTGCAGGTTTGCCCAAACCGCTGGCGTAAACTGGTAATGTGACAAGTAATGTGATATATGTAGAATAACTGTCAGCCATATGATATTATATACAGTATGATGATGAATTCTGACTTTTTGCATGAAAATGAAGCGTTGTTTTTATTACTGTAATATTAAAAACAAAAAAAATGTGGAACTGTGCCGTTACCTACATTTTTTTTTTTTTCTTCCCAAGTTTGTGTTTTTGGCAAAGAGGGGTTTTTTTCTTTTTCTTCTGTCTTTAGCGACGTCTTTATGTTACATTTATATGTTTGGTTTCTTTCGTGAATATATTCGACCGCATCGGCGTTCTCAACATTTCTACATTTTTACCTCGCCGGAGTCTTGACCTTTGACCTCCGCGAGGGCGCGGAGGCGAAATCAGACCCGGGTTGCAGCACACGACTAACTGGATGTATTTCTTAAAATAGATGTGTACAGAGACACACACATAAAACAAAACTTTTCAACAGTCATATGACTTTATTACCTCTTTGATTATTTCTTTTTCATAAACAATGAAAACAAGATTATTTCTAAAAATGTAACCAGAGAAAAAAGGTGTAAGTTGAATGTTTATATGTATGAATAAATTATGAACAAAAGAAAATATTTGTATCCATGTTCCGGTTCTTTCTTTCTTATTCCTAGAAATCACGGCAAATAGAAAAGTTAAAAAAAATCCTCATCACATGATCTGCGACTTTGAAGTCTCTATTCTTTATTGAGGAGGGTAATCCTTAAAGGTCCAGTCTGCCTTTTCTCAGATATTATAGCTCCTCCAACTGTAAAACCTTTTGGTAATTCATTGACGAATCGTCATAGAGACATTACTTTAGAGGAGAGGATTTCGTTTAAATAACTTTGAAGCACTTTTAGTTTCTACATGATGTAGTCTTGTAAATGTGTTTTTAACCCTTCACATGCTGTATGATGTAGGATTATGTATAACCTTAATCCAATTCGATTTTTTTTTTTGTGTTGTAGAACTGTGTTAGTTTAACACCATTACTTTTTTATCGTTATGTACAGTAAAACACATTTTTTTGAGGGTTTTGTTGTATTTATTCATTTGTTTAAACTAATTGGAATTTGGAATGAGTCAATAATAATATGATTATTGATTATAATTTCATATTCATAAATATTCAATCCTATTATTTTTTATTTTTTGCTTGCCTTTCAGGGCCTTCTGTTGGAAATTCTCAGTGACTTCAGCCTGGTTTTTTTTGTTTTGTTTGTTGAGTATTGGATTCTGAGGTAAAATTTTGTAAGAATAGATAAGAATAATGAAACAATAATAATAATAATAATAATGATAATAATAATAATAATAATAATATAGTAAAATAATAATAAAATAATCCCATTGACCCTTTGCTATTCCATATCTCCATAGATCTGATACGATGGGTGGGTTAACGGGATGGAGGGATGAGAGGGCACAGGCAGAATGAGCGGCGCGCGTTCCCGTGGGTCGGGCGCGCGCGCTGGACCACAGCACAGCGGCGGGTGACGGAGCTGCAAGGATGGAGGTCCGACCAGACAGGTTCAAGGCTGCGGCGGGCAAAGCGCTGGGGCGGATCGGCAGGTAGCGTACACCGCGTTTCACACCTAACGGCAACAGCGTCGCGGGGCGGGGGTCCTGTTTTCCCGGGGCGCCGCGGAGCGCACTCCGTTGTGCGTCCACCGACCCCACCCGCGCCGAGGCAACTTTCCCGTTGAGGAAAAGTTTGTGTGTTGTGCACGGGGTTGACTTTATAGAAAAAGCGTTTGAGGTACCGGGCGATTTGGGTGATTGCGACCCGCGCGCCTGTCCCTCGGCGCAGAGGAGCGCACCTTGGAGCCGGACGAGGCGCGCGCGGCGCAGCGCGGAGAGAGATGGAGCAGCACTGACTTGAAGTGGTGGAGGGGGGGTGCGGGGGGGGTGCGGGGGGGTTAATGCATTACGTGGGTTCCATTACGATGTAAATGCACATGAATGTATTTGCCTTGAGTGAAATCCTAAATATCCGTGTCTGGGAAGAGGTGTGGTTGCGTAATGCTCCCGTGCGTCCGCCTGATGGAGAGTGTTCTAGCAGATCAAGATAAGCCAGCCCGACCATTAGCACTGATTATATGATGCTGTTTATCTTTTTATGTGGTGAAAGGTCTATTTGTATCCAGCCATCTATCTATCTATCTATCTATCTATCTATCTATCTATCTATCTATCTATCTATCTATCTATCTATCTATCTATCTATCTGTCTATCTATCTATCTATCTATCTATCTATCTATCTATCTATCTATCTATCTATCTATCTATCTATCTATCTATCTATCTTTCTATATATCTTTCTATCTATCTATCTATCTATCTATCTATATTTCTATATATATCTTTCTATCTATCTATCTATCTATCTTTCTATATATATCTTTCTATCTATCTATCTTTCTATCTATCTTTCTATATATCTTTCTATCTATCTATCTATCTATCTTTCTATATATATCTTTCTATCTATCTATCTTTCTATCTATCTTTCTATATATCTTTCTATCTATCTATCTATCTATCTTTCTATATATATCTTTCTATCTATCTATCTATCTGTCTGTCTATCTATCTATCTATCTATCTATCTATCTATCTATCTATCTATCTATCTATCTATCTATCTATCTATCTATCCCTCCATCTACCCCTCTATCTATCCCTCCATCTACCCCACTATCTATCCCTCCATCCATCTATCTATTTGACATCTATTAGTCTTTCCAGATAGCGTAACTCTTAATAATCGCATTAAAAACCAAACAAGTGAATCAAAATCAAACCAAGTTGATCCTCAAATCAAAATCTCAATTTTTTTCAAAGTAAAACCTATTTAAAAAAAATATATATAAATAAAAATAAAAATAAATAAAAACGTCAACTTCGTTCACGCAACATCGATCGGTCCCGGGGGCAGAATTCCTCCGGGCGCACTGCACGGCGGGAACGGTTCCTCTCGGGCCACCCACCCCCACCCCCCCCCCCCCCACCGAGAGTCCGAGTTGACGCTCCGCAGAAAAACCCTCAAATCACGACAAGGACCGAGGATGATGACGACCCGCTGTACAGTACGCGGCGGGAACGGTGGGCGCTCGCTATGGCAACGCGGCATCCCTGAATAATTGATCCGTCGGGGGCCTCCATAAAGTTTTAATGCGAAAAGACCAGAAAAAGATCACGATCAATGGGGGGGAGCGGGGGGGGGGGGGGGGGGGCGACACCCGGCCCCGACCCCGACCCCGACGGGAGTGTAAGTCGCTTTTGAAACGTCGAGTAAAGAAGGAGAATGGAGGCGTCGGTAGAGCGACGCGCGGCGGCCGCTCCAAGCCCGCGCCCTCCCGGGATTTGAGGCAGCAACCAAACGTGCAAATCCCGTCCGGAAATAGCCCGTTTTCAGTCCAGCTGCCAGGCCGCGCAAATCCCCCGGCCCCGCCCCGCCCCGCCCGCCCGCTCCCTGCGTCCCCCCGACCCGTGTCCCTTCCCTCCCTCCCTCCGCCCGCCCAGCCGTCCCGTTCCGTGTCCGGCCGCCGCAACTTTCAGGCGCTTCCCGGGGCCCGGGATTAACGCCGTGAGCGCACGCGAATCGCGGGCTTTTCTCCGTAGACCGGTGGTGCGGGGCCGCGCCAACGCGCACGCACGCACACACACACACACACACACACACGCACACGCAAGAACACACACACACACACACAGAGCTGATGATGATATGAGGGATTCCAGTATATCAGATTGGATTCAGATTGCTTTCGACTGGGCCTGCCAAGGCTTAGGAGACAGTATTTCACCTTTTTTTTTTTTATGCGGGTGCAAAGCGCGAGGTTTCAGTAAGGAAACGTGAAATTAACAGTCGCGCGCGTGTGCGTGTGTGTGTGTGCGTGTGTGTGTGTGTGTATCGTGTGTGTATCCATGGGTGAGAGTGTGTGCTGCTCTACGCTGCTGTGCACATCTGCAGAGGTGTGTGTGCTCCGGCGTGTGCCGATATGGAGGGGCTTCCCTCCCAGTTTAAATAAATGAGAGCGGCTGTCAGCAGCATCACTGTCTTAGGTGCACACACGCACGCACGCACGCACGCACACACACTCACACACACACGCGTGCAAACAAAATGTGATCCTGCCAGGAGTTCATCTATTATTTAAACATTCGCTCCATCAGAATGCATCTCCTGTTTCTATATTAAACTGCACGAGGTAAGCACAAACTCCAGCACTGTAAGGTCAAGAGCGCTCCGTGCGCCCCGCTCTTCTCTTCATGGTTCCTCATTAACTCACTTTTATTTTCCCAATGTCTGGAAAAAAAGCACAGGAAAGCACAGGAAACACACAAAAAACACGAAAGCAACTCCTCTTCCGCTTAAGTGTCTAGAGGAGGAATTTGGTGTACAAGAGTAAAATATGCAAAAGTGAATAGGATAGAATTCATCATCAGTTTTCAATGAATTCAATGTACTGCACAACATCCTCTGAATGCCCACCTGTGCACAGTAGTGTGTGTGTGTGTGTGTGCGTGTGTGTGTGTGTGCGTGTGTGCGAGCGAGAGAGAGGGACATAGGAACAGAGTGGGGGGAGAGACCATTTGACAGAGGTTTGGTATAATGTGTAATGTGCCAGCCTGACCACTAGGGCCGTGCAGCACTCGTCCACACTGTGCGTGTGCGTCGTGGAAGCGACTTTTCTCGGCTCTGGTTAGAATCTGTTGGCTTTCGCTCGGTGCGGGTTCCTTGTCGGTCTCCTGATCGGCTTCCGCACACCTTCGGGAAGCAGGATCGATGGATCAAAGACCGGTTCATTTTTTCGCTCTCTTTCTCCTGCATTGGTGCTTGGTTTTCATTCACTGAAACGACATGTACATGTACAAACATATGCATGTTTTGTCTCTTTGTTTGTTTGTTTTTGTCAACCTTTGCAGTTATTAGTTAAAAAGATTAAAACAATTCAATTTGAGCCCCTTTGGCCCTTAACCGGCTTCAGGTCCTGGTGCTTAAGCCCCTGTAAGCCTGAGCATTGATTTAGTCCTGATTATAGTGGTGGTGGCAATGATGACGGTGATGGTGAAGCTCGTGCGGTCAACGTGTCGTATTAAAGGGAAACTGGTCGTGCAACGGGGGCAATCACGTTTCCCAAGGACCCGGTCGCGATTTCCCCATTGCTCAGCAGTCGCCCGATTCTGATATTCTCGCAATGCTGCATCGGTTTAAAAGATGCAGATCGCTCAGGTTGACTCCCCATGGCCAAACCGTTTTGTTTGTCTCGATTTTTTCTTTTCGTAAAATGCCGCAACGACCCTCTGAAGGGCAGCGGATGCAGAAGATTCAAGATTCAGATTCAAGAGGTTTATTCGTCACATACATATACATACTTTCTTACATATATGCAGTGAAATGTAATGTAACGCACCCGGTGATTACACACAATATGTCCCAGACAGAACACAGTAGCGACCTAAGACACACAGTCAGAGAATCCTGAGCGAACCGGGGATGGTTTGAGTTGTAGGAAGTTGTAAAAGTCCCTTGGAGACACTCTGTGGCGACTCAGAAGCTGCCGTTTTGGATTTGTTTTCGGTTTTGCTTTAGATCTTTACAGTATAGGTCTCTGTGATCCCTCGTGACAGTAATTAAGGAGACGGCCAGAGAAAGAGGAAACTTCACAAAGATACTGGGTTACTGGGAGTGGGAGAATAAGTACGTTTTTCGACGGACTTAACATGGAGTAGCCCTATGCTATAATACAAATAATTAAATAATAATAATAATAATAATATTATTAATAATAATAATAATAATAATAATAATAATAATAAATATAGCTTTTAAACTTTTGGGACTCAAATAAAACGGACACAATTCAGACCCGCAAATCGGGCGATGATGTCACGATGTCGTGTCTTACTCCACAAACTCCTCTCCACCACCCGACAGGAAGTTGAAGAAAGTTGGCGTGTCGGCGATGCAGGAATGTTCGGCAAACTTCAAGTCAAATTTCGTTTCGTTTCGTGCTTCACTAATTCCCGCTCCGTCTGTGGATCTATTTGGATGAAACTTGAACCGCGAGTCGTCTGCTCCATCCTGGTTGTAACGACACCTCATCTGTGTCCATAGCCCCAGCGGTTGTTCTGTTCCAGGCTGTTTTAACCCGAAAAGTGCCAAGGAGAATAAAATAATACTCATCCAAACAGCAACAATGGGGGGTGGACCCCTAACAATAATACTACTACAAGTACTACAACTACTACTACTACTACTACTACTACTACTACTCCTACTACTACTACTACTACTACTAATAATAATAATAATAATACTAATAATTATTATTATAATAAAAAAAGAATAAGAATAATAATAATACTAATTATTATAATACTACTACTACTACTACTAATAATAATAATAATAGTAATAGTAATAATTATAATAATAATAATAATAATAGTAATAGTACTACTACTACTAATAATAATAACAATAATAATAATAATGATAGTAATAATAATAGATTATAAAATGGATAAGTCACGAGTTGTGGAATGTTGATGTTGAACATTGTTAGCATGTGTGTTTTTTTACAGCAAAACTGTGTGTGTGTGTGTGTGTGTGTGTGTGTGTGTGTGTGGGGGGGGGGGGGGGGGTTAACAGGAGGGTGGAGGGGGGGGGGGGGGCAGGTCTCCCTCGGTGACAGCATCCCACTGAGACCCAATCTGTTCACTGGAGAGTGGGGAGTAGACACCGCGGTGAAATTAAATAATAGGAAGATTTTCCCATGAAAACAGGGATTGGATACAAGAGCAGATTTCATTCAATTTATTCCATGTTTTTTTCTAGAAAATATTTTGGGAAATAGTATTATTATTAATAATCTATTGATAATAAGACCATGATATTATTTCAGGATTTTTGTTTCTTATTTTTAATTCTAAAACAGGTATGTGACTTTAAGAACATATTTTAATCGATTAAAGTCCATGTTTTAGAAAGAAAATTGAGAATAAATATAAATAAATAGGCGTACTTAATATTATTTTCATATGTAATGTATTTTTATACATAATACCATAATATCATGTCAGCATTTTATTTTCTTATTTTTTATTCTAAGACCGTATGTGACTATAGTATACTAGGTGAGATTTCACTCAATGCAGTCAACGTTTTCCGAATATTTTTGAGAAAATAATATATTTTATTTTTACATACTGTATGTAGAAGACCAAGATATCATATCATGACCCCCATAGGATGTCCTTTTCTCAGTTTGCTCCCGTTTAATTCCCACAGTCAGTCCGTGATGATTCACATGTTGCGTATAACATGTTATATGTTTTTGATAAAGAAAGTAAAATCGAATGCTTCCAGATATGGTATCTGTCATTGTGCTCTGACTTTTAAACCTGGAACCTACGTGAGGGAGTGTGTTTCAAAGCGAACGACGCGTTTAGTTACGGTGAAAAGGAGAAAACAAGTGTGAGGAGCAATTCAGCCGAGAAATGTGGACAAATACTGACTGGGACGTCTGTCTGCCATTATATAATATCTGTTCTGCCACCGCCCCTCTCTCTCTCTCTCTCTCTCTCTCTCTCTCTCTCTCTCTCCCCCTTCATCCTCTTATCATGGGATTACGCAGCATGAATTGGTGAATTTAATATTAAAGGTAACAACAAATGTCACCCACTTCTTCCCCTGCACGGCAAATAAAAGCCGTCCCTAATTGCTGATGTGCTCTATACTGATCTATACTGTATGTACTGTTTTGTTTTTTGTTTGTTTTGTTTTTGTTTTTTCGTGATACAACCATTTTATTCAAGCAAGAACTCTTAAAACGATAAATTTTGGCTCTTCAATGGTTCTTTGACTTAAACGTTTCAGCGTGGATGGATTATACAGTACGGTGTAATGTGTTACTTTAAAAATAACACAAAAAAAAGCCATAAAGAATTTTAATGTTACTATGTTCTGGTTTTATTTAAGGAAATATAACCTATAAATGTACTTGAAATTACAAGATAAATTATTTATTATTTATTATTATCAATAATACATCCTACTACTGAAACCCTACCTAAAACCCTAAACGTATTTATCTTTGGAACAACAGTTATCTACATATTAAATGTTAATCTGCTTCTCTCGTAAATCAAATTCCTAAAATCTGATATTATAGATGGATTAGAAGAGAGATATTATTCATCTCTGGAGGGAAATCACAGTGTTTCTGTAGCACACCTTAAAAAAATGGTAATAAAGTTATAATAATGAACTATTGGAAAAATGAATGACAATAGAAAAACTAAACACTAAAAATTAAGCCAAACATAATAATATAATGGTAATATACTGTACAATCCAGACATTTACTTGGGAAATGAAAACAATTGGAAATAAACAATTATTGCAAAAGCAGGAAATTGTGCAAGTGTTAAAATCTGTACATATAATCATGCAATAGCGTACAATAGCTGTTGCCACAGGAAACAATGGCGTGCAGGGCAGCGTTTGTGCAAGGAAAAGAAAGTTTGATGCAGTTTGGGTGGAAGCTCTCGTAGCGTGACGTCGGCGCTCACACACTCGTGTGTTTCTCGCTCATTAATCGCTTCCAGCTGAGACCAATCAGGGCCGGCGAGCGAGCACATCAGCTGCAAGGTCACGCCTCAAAACCGGGACAACCGTTACGGGACACACATGTCTTCACGTTTCCTGTGTGTGTGTGTGTGTGTGTGTGTGTGTGTGTGTGGGAGAGGTTTGGACAAAAGCGTCTGCTAAATGACATAATGTAATGTAATGAGCGGAAGCGTGTGTGTGTGTGTGTGTGTGTGTGTGTGTGTGTGTGTGTGTGTGTGTGTGTGTGTGTGTGTGTGTGTGTGTGTGCGTACACGTGTGTGCATGTGTGTGTGTGTGTGTGTGTGTGTCGGGACTCTTTTAGCGACACCTTGCATCAAGGCAGCGTCTTACTGTGAAGTCATCTCTTGTGCTTATCTCTGTTTATGTCAAGTTTTATTTTTGTTTAAAATATGCCCTCAAAGCTCCAAACAGTCCCACGAGAGGAACCGCACGTCAAACTATTCCGACTACACCCAACCAAGCTGGAGGCTATCTTCAGAACATAGTAATACAACAGTCGTCACATATAGAACACATCTCATACTGCATTCCAAAATGCCTCCTTGCAACTAGGTCTATGTGCTTGGTATAAAATGTGGAGATTACGTTGCGATCTAGTGATCATAACTCAATATATCACGAAGCAAAGCCAATGACAGTTGTATTTGGTATTTTTTACGGTTATAAGTTTCGATGTTTAGATACAACAGAAGAACAGATACTGTAAAACTTCACAATATTGCATTTCTCCCCCTTACGCCTTTTTTTTTTCTTTACAGTATTAAAATATAAACAAGGAATACGGACATGGATGTGGATATTTTCTCACACCCCAAAAAAAACGTCTACGGCTTAGGTTTTTTGGGGTTTTTTTCGGAAAGCGAGCGGTAACAAGCGAGTCGCTTCGTCGAATGACCCCAAATGAACCCGTTAGAACCCCCCGATAACGCGCTACCCCCTTTTTTTTTTTCCCCGGAAGGAATATAAATAGTTTTGGGTGACTCCACGACACTGCGCTGCTCGGGAGTCTGTGCATCCCTTGTTTAAAACACATTCTAAGGGTCACTACCTCAGCTCACATGCTATTTACAGATGTGGCCAAAAGAGACACACACAAACACACACACACATGAATGCACACACACACACACATACACCTACACACACAGAAACATAGAAAAACGGGTTGCACTTTGTAATTAGCAGTAATGATTGCTGCGGGCCGTCTTGCCTCGTTAGCCGCTGACATATGTGCAGGTGCTCGGCTACAATCTGTCTCCGGGTCTAATGAGCCTTGTTTCACAGTTTTCGCCGTCACTTCGGTGGGATACGGAGCCCACAGTCTGCCGGTTTCAGCGCCGGGACGCGCCTTTCACTTTAAGCTCTCGCTACGGAACGAGTCGGGGGGGGACTCTCCAAAAAGAGGAGATAATCGACCGAGTTGTGCGATCGCCGACCGCCCTCTCCCGTTTCGTCCTCCGATCCATCGCATAATAATCATTCATCCACATCGGCGGCTCGCTGACCGCAACTCTGCACTGCGCCGCTTGGGCGAATTCGCTGCTCGGTGCCCCATCAGTGCATTCTCACCGGTAAAAGGCGTGGCGGACCCCGCCGCCCTACAAGGGAAGCAGCATATGCAGGGGCACATGCCGAAGACAGATACTTATGATTGGCTGTTTCTTATGAAGTGCCACCAAAAAAAAAGTATCAAATACTGGGTTTTTTTTAACAGAAAAAATCGTACGGATTTCCACTTTAATGTAATTCATTTATGATGTGATCACACCGTAAAAATGTTCTATTCCCCTGTGTTGTTCGTAACTACGATAATGAACGTTCTTCAAACTGAGCCAGCGTTTGATGTCGAAATAATATTTGTGGTTTGAAAACTGAAAATCCAATTGTTGAGGAAATGCTGCGTGGTGGTGGTGGTGGTGGGGGGGGCGATTAAATGCGCTGTGTGCCCCAAAACATGGCGGAGCGTAAAAAAGGGCGGCGGGGGGGAAGCGCGCCCAGCTCTGGAGTTTGCCCTTCCATATTCATTTCCGGAAGTGAATCATTTTCTGTTGTAATCCTAATCTGAATGTTGCGGCAGATTGCGCCAGGGAGCGTGAGG
>NC_137205.1:19921256-19931256 GCF_960531495.2 Zeus faber
ACAGGTGACGGACCCCCACACTGCACCGATCCTTCGATAAATTCCTCCACGTCACCCTTTGTCTGAAACGACGCCAACATACATTGCAACATTGCAACACATGTAGATGATATCTGGCTCGCAGTAGAGTGTCGGTTTCAGTCAGTTCCTCTGCTTTCAGGCTCGTAAAAACCTTAAACATTTTTACCTCCTTTTACAAACTTGTATCATAAAACATTGTCACATTTCAGAGGCCTCTTGTTAATGAATGACTTTTTATTTTTAGTCAAACTGAGTTAAATGATACCTTATTTTGCCCTTTATGGTATAAAAAACCAGAGGCTTGGATTTTGTTGGTGACAATGCAAAAGAAGTTGTAGGCGACAATCAATTCAGTTGTTTAAAATAACAAAATTGGCTTTCAATCAATAGATATAAGTATTGTATTGTATTGTATGTGTAATACTTTTGTACTTATATATAATATACTATATACTTAGATACTACATACTACTACATACCATTACATATAAGAATAAGTATTACAATCTACTTTCTGTTTGAACAGAAGTACTACAGACCCCTAAATAACATAATACAGTGGAAACCTTTTTTTGTGATCACGTCTGTCCGGGTCAAATGGATCACAATAAGCAGATGATTATTATAAGCAATTTTTTTTAACTTTTTCTTTATTTCTCATCCAGATCACCATCTTACGGTATCAATGGCTCTGCGGAGCCGGACAAGGGACGCACTGGGCTTTTTTTGTTCCATTCGATTAGGAAATGGAGGAAAATAAATAAATAAATCCAAAATAAAAATACACTGTTTATATATATATATATATATATTTATTTATGTAGTTATTTAATATAAACGGGAAACAGGGACGCTCCCTCTCCATTACGCATTAACGCCAGTGCACTACACCTGCCCGTTTACCAGTTATCAGTCTTAAAAATAACTTAAAATCCCGGGGGTGGGAGGGGAGTGGGCTGCGCCGGTGCTATGCAAGATCCTGAGGGGGTTATAGCACTGGTGTAGCTCCACCACTGCAGACGGGCTACCGCGAGGCAAAGCATCATTGGGAGTAAAGTAAAGAATTCAGAACTACCGTAGTTGGAAAAAACAAATTTCCGTATGTTGTCATGTATGAAAAGACCCAAAATGAACACTGTAAGCGGACTACTTGATTACTATAAGTGAGTTATTTAAACAGCATCTGTGTAGGAATGATTCTGTCCCAAACTTTCTGATCCATATGAGCAGTTGATCACTGTAACCGTGATAATTTTTTAAGTGGTATCCACTCTACTAGATATACTGTGGATAATACATACACAATACATTACACTACAATACTACCTCATATACAATGAAAACCTTTCACCTTTACTTTCTTTCTTGATCTTCTCCCCGCGTTCCCTTTTTAATTGGAGGTGTTTGTACCTTTGTGTCTCAGAGTGTTTGGCTTTGCCATCGTAGCGACGTCCACCCTCAACATGTTGATTCCAGCGGCTGCTCGCTGCCACTACAGCTGCGTCATCCTGGTCAGAATATGTCAGGGCCTGGTCGAGGTGTGTATCCGTCTCAGTCAATGTGTGTGTGTGTGTGTGCGTGCGTGCGTGCGGGTGTGCGTCAGTAATACTGTGATTCTCCTGCTGCAGGGTGTATCATACCCGGCCTGCCACGGTATCTGGGCCAAGTGGGCTCCCCCCCTGGAGAGAAGCAGACTGGCCACAACAGCCTTTTGTGGTGAGTACCGCTACTCCACCCCAATGGTTCCTGTTCACCCGAAAAAATATATTTTTCGTTTGCGGGGACTTTTTAGGACCAGGAATCGGTCAAGTGGAACAACGTACCAGGAACTAAGATCCTGGTTCCTGAAATGGCGGAAAAAAGCCCCCTATGAGATGGAGCAGGGAGTTTGGGTGTAGTCAGGGCGGAGGGGAACATGGAACACAGAATATCAACAAACTTGTTCATACAGCCGCCACGGAGCGTTGCATGTGTCACGCTATTTTCATGCAAAAATCTTTTTGCCTTAACCGTGATCCGCTGAGGGTGAACTTGAGCAGCTGCGCTTGCACGATCGTGTGGGAAAATGGAGGATGCGTAACTGTGTCTGATGTCATCAGGGTCCTACGCAGGAGCGGTGGTGGCCATGCCTCTGGCTGGAATACTGGTGCAATACAGCGGGTGGCCTTCAGTGTTCTACGTCTATGGTTAGTATACCCGGACCTGACGTAGTCGACTCAACATGTTTATTGTCTTTCAAAAAGGAAATTCTGTAATACTCCCACTAATACTAATACTTTTCCATGGTCGAATTGAAGCCGTGAGCACCGATTGTTTATTCGGCGAGTGACACCGTATTTGGGTTGGGGAAATGTAGAAAACAGTGATGTAGAAATATATAAAGCAGAAATGTATGAAGTCAAAATGTGAACCCCACGCACGCAGATGGAATTGTTATTCTGATTAACGGCTGGCAACGAACATATATGATTAAAGTTTGTATCGTCCCGATATTGTCATTTCCTGAACTTAAAATATGCATCAAAGAAACAAACGTACCCCGCTGAGCCGCTATTAACTGACTTTTGTCGCCGTGTTTTCCCCCGCCTCCCGTCCTCCATCTTGACCGCGGGCGGGGCTTCTCACCGGGCTCCTCCTGCTCCCCCAGGCAGCTTTGGGATATTCTGGTACTGCTTCTGGGTCCTGGTGTCGTACGAGAGCCCCGCGGCCCATCCCACCATCACGCCGGAGGAGAGGAAGTACATCGAAGACGCCATCGGGGAGTCCGCCTCCTTCCTCAACCCGCTGCAGGTACCGGGGTCGCCCGTGCAAAAACACAACGACGGGATGTTCTTCATGTTCTCCTGGGGCCGCGCGGGCGACCGACGCTCGTGAAGATTCCGATCACGTCCTCGATTTTTCTTTTCTCTGCGGCAGAAATTCAAAACCCCGTGGAGACACTTCTTCACTTCCATGCCGGTGTACGCCATCATCGTGGCCAACTTCTGCAGGAGCTGGACCTTCTACCTGCTGCTCATCAGCCAGCCGGCCTACTTCGAGGAGGTCTTCGGCTTTGAGATCAGCAAGGTGGGGTCGGCTTGCGACGTAGCACTTTAGTCTGGAGTCTGGGGACTCCACTCGCTCATGTAACGGACAGTGCAGAGTCTCATTTCCTTCAATTCGGTCCAAAATCATGCAAAAAAAAACCAACCCTAACCCTAAAGCTGTAAAACCCTAACTCGTGTGATGCACACAGGTTAAGGATGGTTAGGGGGTTTTTGTTTTCTTTTACAGTGCACCAGTTAGCACCATACATGAGAACCACGTGTGCTTCAATGCAGCTTGTTTGCGATGAAGCCATTTAGTAGTTGGTTTCGCCACGAATGCATTCATCACACTGGGTTTTGGATCGAACAGAAAATAATCTCTGTTGACAACAAAGGACAATTTGAGATTTTGGAGCTCAGTTACACACGTGAGCACCATTTTTTATGATTCTGAAACATAAAACCCTTTTTAATAAAATGCTATAATTATGCCCGAGCAAACTACGCCAGCATCAAATCAGCCCCCGGACCTGATGCTAAACCGTTAGTTGTGAAGTGAAGTACGACGCCTCCGTAGCTGAATTTCCAGCCAGTTCCAGTGAGGGACGCAGAATGGCTCCAACAGACAAGCTCAATATCCTCAATATCCCTGTTACTTTTTTTTTCCCATCTTCCTGGCGCGTTTCCCCTCATTCTCTCTCCCTCTCTCCCACCTCCCCCCTCGTCCCTCTCTCCATTTCCCTCCCTCCAGGTGGGCATGGTGTCTGCCTTGCCTCACCTGGTGATGACCATCATCGTGCCCATCGGAGGCCAGCTGGCCGACTACCTGAGGACCCACAACCTCATGACCACCACCAACGTCAGGAAGATGATGAACTGTGGAGGTGAGCGGCCCGAAAATAACAACCAAATAAAGATTTGGTGGAAGTGTTTCAACCAGGAGAGAGCAGGTTCGATGAAAAATGAACAATTATTCATTCGACCATAATCTGTGTTGTACGACCGGCTCTCAGAACGTGCGGCAGACTCCGACTGGTTGAGCGAGACGGATGCTTTGACATTGAAATCCCTGATGACAAGGAGAACTATTCCTCAACTTTTGCTTTTGGCTTGATTTTACTTTTGCACACAGAGACGGCTGTTTCGCGTGACACAAACCGGTTCTTAGGGAAGAACGACAGAAAGAGATTTTAAAAGTGTATTTCCACCTAAAAATAGGTAGTTAGGTGACTATATATAGCAGTTCTTAAAGGTTTCGTGGTGCGACACTTGTGATGTGACAGTTTGTGCTGCAGCTGGAAACAGCATCCCAAAGTAAAAGCCCAGAAGCAAAAGTACACATATGTCAGTCATGACCCGGTTTTGGATGGGGACCCACCGGTTGAGAACCACTGGTCTCGGTTTTCCCTGAGTGTTTCATTTGTAAGTCGCTTTGGATAAAAGCGTCTGCTACATGCAATGTAATGGATGTGGATGTATTCCAGGGTTTGGGATGGAGGCCACGCTCCTGCTGGTGGTGGGATTCTCTCACACCAAGGGCATGGCCATCTCCTTCTTGGTGCTCGCTGTCGGTTTCAGCGGATTTGCAATCTCGGGTAAGGAATCTCAACTTTTGTTTTTATACTTGCACTGTTTTGAAAAGGTCTGCTGCTACAACACCGGAATTTATCTAATAAAGAGTTCTTATGGTTGAGGGGCTAATAAAGAGTTCTTATCTTATCTTATCTCACCGTATCTTATGGTTTATAAATACGTGTTAAAATACATTTAAAAGGTTTGTGTTTTTCGTATTTACTCAAAATCCTCAATCAGACCAAGAGTGGTTGATGCGGTGGCTGTTAAGTTACACTGTTATCTTGTCTGTATATTAACATGGGTTACGAAGCCAAGTTGTTACCATGTTAGTTCATTGGTTATCTTTATTTTAGGTTTGATGAAATACAAATACACACATTTTCCTTACTCGTTTGCAGATCTCTTTTGTATGTTCGTTGCGGTTGCTTGGTGCTCGGCTACTCTTACTTTTTCCATTTCGTCGCGCAGGTTTTAATGTCAACCACCTGGACATCGCACCCCGCTACGCAAGCATCCTGATGGGCATCTCCAACGGCGTGGGGACCTTATCTGGGATGGTGTGTCCTCTGATCGTTGGAGCCATGACCAAACACAAGGTGCACCCCGTGGGCGGCGGCAGCTCTCCGCTTTAAATCAGCTCAGTAAATATTCATGTAGAATAACGAGGCGGATGTTTGCTTCCTTTCGTCAAATCTGATTGGTCCGATTGTGCTCTTTTTGGTCAAGGTTTTTAGCGTCGTTTCAGATGCACACTCCCGCTGACGCCCTTGAGCAAGGCACTAGCTCTGACCTTTCCTTGTCCTTTCTCCCAGACGCGTGAGGAGTGGCAGTACGTCTTCCTCATTGCTTCAATCGTTCACTACGGAGGCGTCATCTTCTATGGTTTGTATTTATTCACTCTACAACGTACGTACGTATCCGGCATCCAGACACACATCCTGCACAGCCTCTCCTGACGTTTTCTTAACGCATAGCGTTGACAGAAACACATTCGTCAGGACGGGTGTTTCGATGTGAGCATCTCCAGGGTTGAGGGTGTTTTCTCTTCCCCACCACACACACACACCAGGACTCTTCGCATCTGGGGAGAAGCAGCCGTGGGCGGACATAGAAGACACCAGCGAGGAGAAGTGCGGCATCATCGACGAGGACGAGCTGGCCAACGAGACGGAGGAGATGTACCGCGGCGGCGGCCAGTACGGGGCCATGAGCCAACCAGGGGGAGGAGGAGGCGGCGGCGGCGGCGGTGGGGGCGGGGGCGGGGCCGGGTGGGTGACGGACTGGGATAAGTCAGAGGAGTACGTGCAGCCACCCGGATACAACTCCTACAGGTCCGCCGGAGCGGAGGAGAAAAAGCTGACGTAGGTGTATGTCGGAGGCGACCAAGAGGATCCGTCAATAAATAAAAAGGGAGATTTGATTTGGATTTGGAAGGAGGTAACGGGAAAGGGTCAAAGCAACGGACCGGTCGTGTGCTCAGTTGCACATGGGAGAGTAGCGTCTGATTTATTCAATTGTGCGCGTGTGTTGGGATGTTCGAGTGTGTGTGTGTAGGTGAGTAGTTATTGTAAATATATAAATATATTTAAACAGCTGCACCGATTGAACTGATGTCCCCCAGAGTTCCGTGCTGCTCCTAAACCCCTTTGTGATTGGTCAGGGGCGATGTTTTCATGGCAAGCGTATTACAGCAAATTCTATAGGTTCCTAATGAGAGGATATTTTACTTGTACATAATCTCTCTCTCTCTCTCTCTCTCTCTCTCTCTCTCTCTCTCTCCCTCTCTCTCTATCGTGCTCTTTATCTCTCTCCCCCTCCTCTCTCGCCGTGGGCATTCCCATTTTAGGTAGAAGTCACACATTTGTGATCGCATAGACAGCTCAGGGGCGAAGGATTGATCTGATTACAAACAAAAAAAAAATCAACGCCTAAAATGTTAAACCCGTGACCAAAAAAAATCAAAAATCAAATCAAATGTTACTTATGTTGGGTTTTTATATTTTTTGCAACTCGTCCCCCAGCGTTATCCCTGTTGAAAACCATGCGAAGAGGCCAGGGCTGCATCCACCTCAACGTGGCTCTGCCGTCCCAGACATCGAGCTCGTCCCCAAGAATGAACTCTCACTCAGTGCATGCGTCTGTGTTTGTAGTTTGGGTGCGGGGGCTCCCCCCCGCGTTAGCCCTCAGCGACTCATGTCAGCGAGGAGAAAGGTGCTTATCGGTGTTGTATCGGTGTGTCCCACCACGGTGTAACCCACCCGCCCACCCCCTTTTTCCCCCTCATACTCTGCACCTTCTGCCAAAAGAACACCCAATCGGCTTGATTACATATAAACACCATGATGATATGACGATTTCTTTGTGTTTGTAAGACTGTAAAACGTTGCCATATCAGACCAGCGTTTAGAGTACGTGTGTGTGTGTGTGTGTGTGTGTGTGTGTGTGTGTGTGTGTGTGTGTGTGTGTGTGTGTGTGAGTGTGTGTGTGTGCGGCGTCTCGCAAAAGCTCACCTGGTTGTGTTGTGACCTAACTAGGCCACGTCCAGCGCGGCCCACGGGTCACAAAGCATGTCCACGGGACAGTGAGCGAGCGTTCGGCGAGCGCTCTCTCCCACCGCAGCAGTTTGTGATGCACGGTATGCTCAATTGTGGCGGGGGGTTCCCAACTTGGGGTGCGGGACCCCCGCGAGGGGTCGCCGGAGACGCCGGCGTTGGTCGCGAGTCCCTGGGGCGATTTTGAGGTGCTCTGACGTTCCCGAATTCGTTCAAAAATCAGTCGGTTCGAATATTAATTGGAACAGAATCCGTGACTATGGGGCAGTTTCGCTGAAATGGCCTCTCTCTGTCATGGTTTAAGACTTGGTTTTCAATATTTAGATTTCCAGGAGGAAGTTGGGAGCTAATCTGGGTCTAAGTGAAGCTCAAATTAAATCTTTGGATTTATGGATGGGGCCTCCAGGTCCACCTCGACAATAAAGAAAATCCATTATTTGCACTAAGACCAGCACCAAGACCAGACAGAAGGAGCCGACTAGAACGTATTAGTCTTAAATTAAGTAACGTCTCAGAAAGGCATTTTTAAGGGTTATTTTATTGGGATTATTATAAGGATTATCTATAATTAAGCTGATTTTGATTAAACCCGGTCCGTGAAACCGCCCTTATTTGTTCAATCTATTGGATTGTACGTCCTAAAAACCTTGCCCTCTTTACCATTAAAATAGAACCAATTCACAAAAAAATGGCCG
This sequence comes from Zeus faber, assembly GCF_960531495.2. Lineage (NCBI taxonomy): Eukaryota > Metazoa > Chordata > Actinopteri > Zeiformes > Zeidae > Zeus > Zeus faber. Next base: position 19,929,126 of record NC_137205.1, read on the forward strand.
CCAACCTCTAATGAAGGGACAAGGGAAGGGAAAAAGATATAGAGTATTGGGGGAGTTTGGGAACCCCTGGTCTAGAGCATAACCACGTGTTTCCCCCGTCCGTCCTTTCCTGCTTCTCTCCCATCGCCGTACGAAACATCTCTCTATCTCCCTCTCCCTCTCTCTCTATATCTCCCTCTCTCTCTCTCTCTCTCTCTCTCTCTCTCTCTCTCTCTCTCTCTCTCTCTCTCTCTTCTCCAATGATCACTAGATCACTGTTCTCTTTTAATGTCTTTAATCCCTGATTGTCAACCATGTATGAGTTGGTGGGTCAGAGGTTACAGAGTGTGTGTGTGTGTGTGTGTGCGTGCGTGCGTGCACATGCGTGTGTGTGTGTGTGTGTGTGTGTGTGTGTGTGTGTGTGTGTGTGTGTGTGTGTGTGTGTGTGTCGTGCGTGCGTGCCGTTGGGTGCAGGTGCTGAAGCACTGTGCGGTGAGCATGTTGTAATGATCCAGGAGCACAGCAGTGCACCCGCCCCTCCCTCTGGTGTTCTCACACACACACACACACACACACACACACACACACACACAACTAAGGGTAGTCAGTTCAATGGAAGGATGCCATTTTTAGCAAGCTTTGTGTGTGTGGGTGTGTGTGTGTGTGTATGTGTGTGTGTGAGTGTGTGTGTGTGTGTGTGTCTGTGTGTGTGTGTGTGTGTGTGCGTGCGTGCGTCCGTGTGTCTCGTGGTGGTGTGTTTGGTACGTGTGTTTTTGTGTAAAAAATAGTCGGTCTCTCACGCGTCATATTTTACATGAACAGTGAAATAAAGATATTTGGGGAGGAACGGATGAACGACTACCATCGCGGGGAAGGCTGTGCCGTTTGGGACGCCGACCGCTCCATGATGACGTGGGTCTGTTCACACAATAAAAATGTCATGTCCGTCATCGAGGGGGGCTTTGTTGTTTAAACAAGACAAAAAAAAACGAAATGTGTGTTGCTGTGTCCAGAAAGTGTAGCCTCTAAAAACGGCTACGGACGATTACTATTTTCGGTGATGTTGTTTCAAGGAAGCGAGTGTGAAGGTGTTTTTAAATGTCGTCTTTGAGGGAAAATAAATAAATTAAAAAAGTGTGTTTTCTTAATTCATCGTTAACTAATAGTTTGTGGAGATTGTGTTCACCGGCGATGCTCCGAAGCTGTGTGTGGGGGGGGGGTGAAGGAACCCATCTTGGGGTCATTTTTGGGGTCCACCTCGCCTGGACCCGGATAAAGAACCTGGATAAAGTCGGGATTAGTTAACCGTAGGCTTCGTACACACAGGCCCCTCCCATCGCCGCCGCCGCGGGCCACGTCTGGTCGGCGGGCCGCATGTTTGACACCCCTGCTCTGATTGTGTGAGCGCAACGATTCCTTTTGTCTCGGTTTATTACTGTTCCCGGCGTTCTCTTCCTCTGTCTTTGACGAAACGTACAGTGTGATCATCTGTGGGGCGGGGGCGGGGCTGTGTTCGGAAAAAAAAAAAAAAATTGTCTGGATATTTAAATACATGAAAATGTTTTAAAAAAAATATGTATTGTATGTATAAAAGATGCATCTATATATGACATATCCTTGTGTATAATTAAAAAAATGAACAACTGATTTCCAGGTGATATGAGCGCACACGCATCATCAACAAAATCAAAAATAAATCTCACTTTCTCTCGCCCACTCTATCTCTCTCTCTTTATCGCCCACTCCCTAACACACTCACTCACACACATCGCCGAACTCTCTCTCTGCCACCCTCCCTTTTTCCCTTCCTCTCCACACATTTTCTTCCCCTTTCCCTTCCTCCCAGATGCCCTCACTTTCTGTATGTCCTCCCCACTCTCCCTTTCCCTCTCTCTCTCTCTCTCTCTCTCTCTCTCACACACACACACACATGCACTCCCTCCCCTCCCGGCTCTCTATCTCCCTCTCTCTAACTCACACACTATCCCTCTCCCTTTCTCTCTCTCTCGGGCTCTCTCCCCACTCCTTTCTCTCCCCCCCTCTCTATCACACACTATCCCTCTCTCTCTCCCTCTCTCTCTCTCTCTCTCTCTCTCTCTCGCTCTGCCCCATCCCGATCTCTCTCACACACTATCCCTCTTTATCTCTCCCA